>NW_026596326.1:2523958-2582962 GCF_907164565.1 Psammomys obesus | reverse complement strand
TGTTTAGTTCTTTATATATATTGGATATGAGTCCTCTGTCAGATAAAAGGTTGTTGATGATTCTTTCCCAATCTGTAGGCAGTCGCTTTGTTTTGATGACGGTGTCCTTTGCTTTACAGAAGCATTTCAATTTCAGGAGGTCCCATTTATTGATTGTTGCTCTTAGAGCCTGTGCTGTTGGTGTTCTGTTCAGGAAGTTTTCTCCTGTACCAATGAGTTCTAGGGTATTCCCCACTTTTTTTTCTAGCCGATTTAATGTGTCTGGTTTTATGTTGAGGTCTTTGATCCACTTGGACTTCAGTTTTGTGCAGGGTGATAAGTATGGATCTATTTTCATTTTTCTACATGTAGACATCCAGTTGGACCAGCACCATTTGTTGAAGATGCTGTCTTTTTTCCATTGTATGGTTTTGGCATCTTTATCAAAAATCAGGTGTCCGTAAGTGTGTGGGCTTATTTCTGGATCTTCTGTTCGATTCCACTGATCCACCATTCTGTTTCTATGCCAGTACCATGCAGGTTTTATAACTGTTGCTCTATAGTAAGCTTGAGACCAGGGATGGAGATACCTCCAGAAGATCTTTTATTGTAGAGGATTGTTTTAGCAATTCTTGGTCGGAACCTGCTACAGAGGGCCTCTGAAAGCCAGAAGAAAACAGGAAACAACCTTGAAACCTGCCACAGAGGGCCTCTGAAAGCCTCTGCAGTATAGACTGTCAAAGCAGATGCTGAGCCTGATGGCCAACTGATGGGCAGAGTGAATGGAATTCTATGTAAGAAGTGGGAAATAGTAAGAGCTGGAGGGGACGGGAACTCCACAAGGAGAGCAACAGAACAAGATAATTTGAACACAGGGAACTTCCCAGAGACTCATACTCCAACCAAGGACTATTCGTGGAGATGACCTGGAACCCCTGCACAGGTGTAGCCCATGGCAGTTCAGTGTCCAAGTGGGTTACATAGTAATGGGAAGAGGGACTGCCTCTGACATAATCTGATTGGCCTGCTCGTTGATCACTTCCCCCTGAGGGTGGAGCAGCCTTATCAGGCCACAGTAGAGGACAATGCAGCCACTTTTGATGAGAACTGATAGACTAAGATCAGAAAGAAGAGGAGAACCTTCCTTATCAGTAGACTTGGGGAGTGGCATACATGCAGAAAGGGGAGGGAGGGTGGGATCGGGAGGGGAGGAGGGAGGGGCTTATGGGGGGATATAAAATGAATAAAGTGTAATTAATAAAAAATTCAAAAAAAAGGCTTCTTACAGGATCCTTCTTCAGGAAGACCCACACTCCTTTTTAGTTAAGGAACAATGGACTGTAGATTGGCCTCTATGTGGAGATAAGGCTATAAGTTACCATAGTGGTGGCACAAGCCATACTTTCTGCTAACCAGACATGAAGTGAAGTTCTTTTGTTATTATGTAGGTTAAGCAACATTAAAATAGGTTGTCCATAAATTGTGTTGCTAAGGATAAAATAATCCTTGCCAAATGTCTCTGTGGGCTACTGCATTCTTACTACCAACATGTCCTGTTGGATTTCACAATGCCAAGGTAGCACTACATTCTTTAGGAATTAAATATTTCCATTGGCCTCCACTGCTCCATTTATTTTTTTATTTTTAATTATTATTATTTATTACAATTTATTCACTTTGTATCCAGGCTGTGGCCCACTCACTCATCCCATCCCACTCCTGCTCCCTCCCCCCCATGCCTCTCCTATAGTCCACTGATAGGAGAGGTTCTCTTCCCCTTCTATTCAACCCTAGCCTATCAGATCTCATGAGGACTGGCTGCATTGTCTTTCTCTGTGTCCTTGCAAGGCTGCACCCCTCAGGGGGAGGTGATCAGAGAGCGTGTCACTGAGAAAGCCCCTGCTCCCCTTACTAGGGTGCCCACTTACAGACTGAGTCTATGGGTCTACTGACCCATCTATTGAAGCAGAGGCTGAGATCCCTAGGCAAATTTTGGACAGAATGCATACAATTTTTTAAAAGAAGGGGGAGATAGAAAGACCTGGAGGGGACAGGAGCTCCAAAAGGAGACCAACAAAGTGAAAATAAACTGGGCCCTGGGGTACCTTCAGAGACTACTCCATTTACTTTTACCCCACTGAAATTAAGAAGTATTCCACTGAAATTAAGGAGTATCCCACACAGCCTGCCTACCAGATAAGGACCACCAGAAGAAGAAGCACATTTGAGCAATAAAGAAAATCTCCCATAGCTCCTTTACCAGCAAAATGTTACTGAATATGAAATGGAAAAAAGAAAAATATACACACACAATGCAGTTCCAAGACGATAAGTAAGGTGATGAAGGGTGGGTTAATATTCAGAGGTAATAAAGTGATAAGAGTAAGCTTACACATTGCTTCAGACTCTTTATCAAGTGACATGGAAGGCTGCTTTCTGGGAGGTCACAGCTCATAAGGAGTAAGTCCAGTATGTGGTACAAACATCCTTGATGCATTGGACTTATTTCCCAACAGTGCTGACATTTTTTTTTTAAAAAAAAAAAAAACATATTTGGACTGCAGAGACACTGCACAGGGTTATGAAAAACCCCAATGAGAAATTACATTGTCAACATTAGAGCCACAGAAAAAGGCCATGCCATTTGCAGGAGAGAACTAGGTAACCCCGTGAAAGCTCCTGTCATGCTACTGGAACACAGTACTGACAGAAAATTTAATTGCAGAACATCTAGAGTCCATTATTTAGTTAGTTTCTCTGTTACAATGATAAAACACTGACTAAAACCAACTTGGAGAGAAAAGTGCTTATGTGTATCACCCTTCCATAATACAGTCCACCAATAAAGGAAGTCAGGGAATACATTTAAAACAGGAACTGGAGGCAGGAGCTCAAGCAACAGTCATGAAAGAGTGCTGCTGACTTGCTTGTTCTCCCTGGATTGCTTAACCTGCTTTCTGTACACCTGGTACTGCCAGTCTAGGGGTGGCACTGTCCACAGTGAGCTGAGTCCTCCCACATCAATCATCGATTAAGAAAAATCCCCTAAACTTGCTTACAGGTCAGTCTGACAGAGGCAGTTTCTAACTTGAGGCTTCCTCTTTCCAGATCATTCTATCTTGTCTCAAGTTGACAAAAAATCTAAATTATTATGTCTCAAATGGTCATCTACTCTGAGAGAGAAGCATCCTGAAAAGTTAAATATTAGAAAGTTGGGTACAAGAAGGCCTGAACAAGAGAGAGGTGGATTAGATGTTGGAATAAGACCACACAGAAAAGGTCTTTGGTTCATATGTCAGTACCCAAAATGAGAAAATCAACAGCTAAAGAGATAATATCAACTAAATACTATGACTTTGCAAGTTGACCTCGCCCAGCTTTATACCACCTGCCTACACTGTTGTGGCAAAATGTAACCATAAATAGAGTTTCTATGGTGACTTGGATAAATATTAAACATGAGTCCAGTAACAGAAACCACGACATGGGAAAGTTACCATTAATTCCAAAAGTATAGCTTCTCAGCAAGAGAACACACTCAACTTTCCTTTGAACCATCATTGAAGAGATGAGCAATTCCTTGGTAGGAAAGTGACTGTGCAGAATTCAGGATTCCAGGCAGATATCCATCTTGAGGTAAAATGAAAGATTGTTCTGGGATAGACTTGCTTTTCTTTTTCCTTTCCAAAAGGCCTCAACTCAAAGCACTAAGGAAAGACTAATAGAACATTTGGCCCACCAACAGAGGACTCATCATAACTGCCTCAGAACATAGGAGTGAAGCAGCAGGCTCATGACCACGTTCTTGTCACATCAATATTTTGTGAAGTTAATGGCCTGCTAGAATAGCAGACTGGCTCTCGGAAGGCATGCCTGAGGGAGCATCGTGGAGATGACATGCTGAAGATGGAAAATACATCTTGTCTCAGTCTGTGTGTGCAGCTGTGAGAAAATATCTGAGACTCGGTAATTTATAAGAAGCATAAAATGTCTGAAAGTTGAAAACATTAGGGCTGGTGTCTAGTGAGGATTGCTACCTGCTTCCCCAGCAGCACATCATTCTACGGTCTCATACAAATGAGAGGACAATATATTATTCCCTTCAACCTTGGACCTTTTTATGAGTGCCAATCCATTCAAAATTGGCATAGTAACCTTCCCCAAGTCTGGCACTGCTCAAGTTCAGAGACAATATACTCCCCCACCCCACCCCTTATTTAATCCTTTCTGAAGATTCTCTCACAAACACACTTACATGTGCTCCCTATCAGTCAACCCCCTCTCAAGCTGATTGATCCAGTTGGGAATCAAGCTTAACCAGTCAAGCCTGGGTACATGATTTTCTTGAGGACATCCCTATAGATGCAGGATGATGGGATCAAGTACCCTTTCCCCTGTAGAGAACACTCGGAAGGGTTATCCCAGCTGTATGGTCATGCTTCTTGTGATACGAGTTACCTTTAATAATAAAAATATTTAACTATAAAAAGTGCAAGAACGAGAAGTATATAAGAAAATAAATAAATTGAGACATATGACCAGTAAGTTCAACTTCTTCATAAAAGTATAAATACAGATAAAATCACTACTGCCCGAAAAGAAAAGATTTTTTTAAAGTTTTAAAAATAAAGCAGTAATAAAAACATGAGAGTTAGATATGTAAACCTTGATCTGAATGTTACATAGTTATATATGTGTGTGTGTCAAATACAGTGATTCATATATATATATATATATATATATATATATGTATGTATATAATTTTAAGTATCAGTTAAAAACAAAAATTAAACAGGAAACACTATTGATAAATGGTTCAGCTCATTAAACAGACATAATAGTTATCAACTAATATGAATGTAATTAACTGCTTGGCAACGTATTAAGCAAAGTGGGTTAGAATTATGAAAGAGGTTGTCACACTTCTTATAGCAAGAAGAGATTTTCTCTACAATTAACAATCAAGAATACAACATGAGAGAAAATATGTAAATAATAATTAAAACCCTTAACAAGCCTCAGAGAGATTATCATATATATATTATATATATTATCATATAAAATATATATATATATATCATGCCATCTCCTGTCCCTTCTCTTCTTTCAGTCTCCAGCACATACCTTCCCTCTGTACCTTAGCATTCCCTCCTTCTCTATTTCCCTTGAAAAAAGGGCAGGCCTCTCATAGATATCAACAAAGATGGCAAACCAAGTAGAGGTAAGACAAGGTACATCCCCTTGTGTTAAGTCTGGATGAAGCAACCCAGTATGAGGAAAAGGGTCCCAAAAGCCAGAAAAAGAGTCAAAGATAACAGTTGGAGATAACCCTGCTCCCACTGTTAGGAGTCCCCAAAATAAGCTACCCATATATGAAGCACATATTCAGAGGGCTTAGGTCTGTCCCATGTAGGCTTCCAGGTTGTTGGTTCAGTCAGAGAGATTATTTTGCTACTTAAAATTCTCTGACTCAAATTCAAGTACATTATAATTCCAAGCACTCTAAGAACAGAATTTTAAAAAAATACACATTTGAAACATTAAAAGGGACCTTAGAAAAGTTGATAGCACTTAAGAAATCATAATAGAAATTATTAATATTAACTAGGAAATATTAAAACTGAATGATACACAAAATGGGATGAAATTCAGCAAGAAATATATGTAACCAGCCTCAAATAGCTCTTTTAGAAATAAAGCCCAATTATAAATGAACTAAGCAGCCACTTTAATTAAAAAGCCAGGAATTCAAAATTAACCTAACACTAGAAGTGGAGTAATTTAATCAATTATATTAAACAATTAAAAGATAATCATCATGTGACTCATCTTAATAGATGCCTGAAAAATAGTTTGACCTAAACTTTATATATCTAATATATTAAACACTAAAATAATATTTTAGGATGAAAATATAAAAGAGTCCACAATAAAGAATTTAGATGATGATAAAATGTTAAGATGTCCTATTTCACAACACGGCACTGGAGCCTCCCCTGTCTATGAGGGGGTTTGTCTCCGTCCATTTTTGTGGCTATATCGAAATGCTTAAGACTGTGTAATGTATTAAAAGCAAGCTCGTTTCTCAGGGTTCTGGAAATTATGTCTAATTCAACAGCACCAATAGTACCTTTAGTACCTGTTTTCTTGACATTATCATGAACGGCATATCCTTCAGAGGGGTGGTGGCTGTGTGTGATCTGACGGAAAGGAAAGTCAGAAGAGCTGAATAGGTCTTGTGAGTCCTTCCATCATCACAAGAGTGCAGCTCTCCTGGACTGGTCATTTGCCATAAATTCTGTGCCTAATATGCTACCACAAAGAGACTAAGCTGTCATATGAAAACTGAAGGGGAAATAACCACAGCAGTGCATTAAAATACCTTTTGGACTGCCATGAATGCACTCAGGGTAGGTACTGAGGCAAGAGGATTTTCACTGCAAGGCATACATAGAACATTTGAGCCCAGCCTCAACATTCTGTCTCAAAGATATCATTATAGAAGGTAAACAAAAGAACTAGAATTATAAGTGAATAACAAAATAATACTGTCTACTTCCTCCACCAAAATAATAAGTAAATAAATAAATAAACAAACACCCAAAGATTGTGAAGATTCATTATTTTAACTAGGAAGTAATGGGTTTTCTCCTAACCCTGGAATAAGAGGACAACTTTTTAAAATTCAAAAACCCTATATATTAAAACTATCTTGTTAACTTATCCAAAGTTATTCGTGCAGTATTTACAGTCCAAAAAAGTCCATAACCCCACCCATTCTGAAGGCAAGTCACTCCAGGGTGGAAAGTAGCTTTTAGTCTAAGAAACATTCAATTTCTATTTTCTTGTTGGCCATTTTCTGGATGTGAAGCTATGAATGGGGCCAGGGATCCAGTTTTGGTAGTGGGAATAGAACCTGGCACACATGGATTCAGGTGTCTGCTTTCTTTCTCCCGGGAACCTCTGGAGCTCTTGCCTACAGTCTCTGGGAAGCATAATCTGGGAAGAAACGCTAGGAGAGCTGTGAATCTCCTGTTTCATGGGAGCTAGAGAGGTCATAGGAAAAGAAAACATTCTAAATGATGTCAGAGTTCTGACTTAACCCCCAGTAAACCAACAGATTTCAGAGTGCTTAAACAGACTCACGGGGAAAGAAGTAGCCATTCTGTGTAGTATACATTCTCAGGCAGAGTACCACTGCAGTTTTTACAAATATTTGGGATTTATTATTAGTTTTCTCCTGGGGAGGGGTGAAATTGACTATGGGCATCATAAGAACACAAACTGAATGGTTTAAAAAAAAAGTGTGATTTAGTTATTTATAGCTCTCTTCATGCTTTTTAGTCTATTTTAAACCTGTCTATAGTCGGTGTTGCTATAAAGGCTTAGATTTAGGAAGAAAAAAAACCTAGTGGACACTTAAGAAATCTAAATTGCAACATTCATCCTGGAGTCTTTGGTTTATAAGCGAGAAAACCAATCACAAACCAGACAACCTAAATAAACAGAAAGCTCTGTGGCAAGCTGCAGATTATCAATATGCTTTGCTCTCTAGCTGCAAGCATCTGCCCAGCCGTGCTGTTGGGAACTGTGGATCTACTGGAAATCTATAGTATGTTGTATAATATATTCTGTATGATTTATATATGTGTTATATAACATATATGTTATGTATTGTATATCTATATTAGTAGAAGCTAGAAGTCTTGATACTTTTGTGAAATCCATTGATCTTTTAAACACTGGCTCATTTTTTAATCACATAAATACTACACAGGTTACACTGAGGGCATTTGTCACATCCCTGTCAGAATTTGTGTCTGTGCTGCCATTTCATGGCTTCAGCATAATATGACTGGGCTCGTTAGACACAGGACCAGGAAAAGGGTCTAGCCTCCTAGGTTCTAAGCCAGGGCTGCAGTCATGTCAGACAACCTTCGCAAAATGTGTCATCTTTGACTGTCATTGTGTTTCCTCTCTTGTAGTTTTTGAGTGAGATATGCCTTTACTGACACATGTATGTTAGGAAGAAAAACCTGTCACTGAGCTGGGAAAGGAAATGTTGAGGAAAAAGAGAGGCTGTAATGCTGCATTGAATTACAATTAGCTAAGACATGTCTGACTTAATTTTCCATGTATTTAGAAATACAGAGCATATATTTCCAGAGAATGTTTTGTATTTACAGCATGTCTGTCTAGTTATACGGCTGCAATATAATTGTTTTCCTGCTGAGAATTATGGCCGTGAAGTTACTCTGGGTCCTATTACAGCTAATTATAGTCTTGTTCTGGAATTTAAGAGCTCCCCTGCAAAGCTCCCTCCTCTCCAGCTACACACAACAGACCCAGAGAGCAAGTTTATTCTACATGTGTCTTTTGCTCTCAGATATTTGATAGAAAAAAAAAAAAAAGGACATTTGGATATATAGGGGTATGAATTACAAGAATTGAGCCCGCATTGATTGAAATAATTCCAGCTTCCAATTATGTAAAAACGAAACACCATTCAACGGAGATCATATATGCATGTTTTAATACACATATGTATGCTTTTTCATTTTCTGAACTACATCAAGGGAAGTTAAATAGACATGGATCTTCTTAGCCTCGCTTCTAGGAAGAACGGATGGCTATGAATCATCTCCACATCTTCCCTTCCCCAGCTGTTCCCATGGTCTGAGTAGACAGTAGATGTTTGCACGCATAAAACCATCTCTCTTTAACTGAAAAACTACCCTTGGGCTCAGAGTTGAAAGATTTGTGCTCTTTCTGCCAGTGTGCACTTCCTCACCTCTGGGCTGTCTGCAAATCATTCCACTTAGATAAGCTTGATTTCTCTCATCTACACAATGGGGAAACGAATGTCTGACCTGTGTTTGTTCTCACTGCTGTTAGAATCAAATCAGTTAGTGAGATGGATTTAGATTAAGGGAGATGGCCTCTTTCAGTTCCTACTCCTAGGGGAGCTGAGAGTCTCTACAGCACTTCGAAGGATAAGGGAGGAGACATAACATCATTAGGCAACCTTCAACTAGGCAAAGGGTTGTGGACAAACTGTAAGGGTTAACTGAGGTGACCAAGAGAAAATGCTTGACTATGTCTCTCTGACATGGAGACCTTACATCCTATCTGTCTTACACACATATCGTGTTGAATTGCTGATTCCTCTTTTATTTTATTGCCAATAACTGTTGCATTGAATAATATCAGCACTTCTTTTCTTACGATGGTGATCATTGTTTTTTACCCATAACTGAAAGATTTTGTTGGAAAAAGAAAATCAGTGAATTAAAAGTTTCCTGAGTTCTAGAAACAAAAGGAAGAAGCTAAATTCAGAACTTTTGATCTTGAAAGTGTCTTTTTCACCATCTTCCCCCTGGGTACATCAGAAGACGAATGAAGGGGAGAAGGATGCTGGGAAATTTTGCCTGGAATAATCCAGTATGATGGCAAAGACAGTTCTCGCTCCATGTTTTTAATCTATACTTTGTGTAAAATTTTAGATTTTTATCAAAGTCATTTTGCATGTATATGTTTTAAGCAAGTTAAAAAACTTCTATATTATATAAATTATATAAATAAGTTATATAAATTAAATAAGTTTTATAAACAATAGAACTTACATGCCTGGAACAACAACAACAACAAAAAGCTGTCTCTTGCATAGCCATCACTCACACCCCGATTTCACAATTCCAGCTGCCATCAAATAGTTACTTTTCAGTCTCTTACATGGGTTTTCTCTTATTTACTTTCCATGTTTTTAAAAGACATGTTTACCCTACTGTTATTTTTAATAATTTCTCATCTCAGCTGTCGCTTACTGATTGATTTTCTACTAGGAAAGGTAATGATTTTGCCCACATGTCCCTTTCTTCATATAATAATTGCTCCTCTTCCCATCCTTCAAATAGGCTGGTCAGTGGCAGTGTTGTCAATTTTTTTTAAAAAAAAATTAATTTATTCACTTTATATCCTGATCCTAGCCTACTCCCTCCTCTTCCACCCTCCCTCCCTATTCCCCCATCTCCCATCTCCTATTTCTTAGATAAGGGGAGCCCCCACACACTTACCCCAGTTCACTAAATTGCATCATAACTGAGTTCCTCCTCTTTCCCTGTGGCCTGGGGAGGTACAAGGAAGCCATTAGAAAGCAAGTAACAGAGTCCATGTCAGAGACAGCCCTTGGACCCCTTTCTAGAGAATCCATATGAAGCCTGAGCTGGCCATCTGCTACATGTATGTTGGGGGTGCCTAGGTCCAGTCTGTGCATAGTCTTTGGTTGGTGCTTCAGTCTCTGCAAGCCCCTCTGGGCCCTAGCTAGTTGGCTCTGTTGTCCTTCTTATGGAGATCCTAGCACCACAAGGTCTTTCTACCCTTCATCCCACTTTTTCACAAGACTCCGAATACGTCACCCAATGTTTGGTTGTGAGTGTCAGTATCTGTTTTAATCAGCTGCTGGGTAGAGCCTCTCAAGAGGACAGCAATGCTAGGCTCCTGTCTTGTTCCCTCCTTTCAGCCACTTCCACTGTCTATTCTATTTTCCCTTCCAATTGAGATTTAAGAATCTTCTCTTAGGTCCTCCTTGTTACTTATCTTCCCTTAGGTACTTCTTGTTACTTATCTCGTAGTATACTTATTCTGTATTATATGCCTTGGGGTATACGCCCAGGAGAGGTATAGCTGGGTCTTGAGGTAGAGCTATTCCCAATTTTCGGAGAAAGCACCAGATTGATTTCCAAAGTGGTTATACAAGTTTGAAGTCCCACCAGCAATGGAGGAATGTTCCCCTTTCTCCACATCCTCGCAAGCATGTGCTGTCACTTCAGTTTTTCATCTTAGCCATTCTGATAGGTATAAAAAAGATCTTCACCAATCCTACATTTGAAAAAGGGCTAATATCAAAAATATATAAAGAACTCAAGAAATTAAGCACAGATGAACAAAATAATCCAATTAAAAATGTGGTACAGAGCTAAACAGAATGCTCAACACAGGAATTTCAAACGGCTAAGTACTTAAAGAAATGCTCAATGTCTTTAGTCATCAGGGAAATACGAATCAAAACAACTCTGAGATTCCTTCTTGGTTTTTGTTGTTGAGTTTGTTTGTTTGTTTGTTTGTTTGTTTTTAATTTTCTGGCAGGGGTTTTGTTTGATACTAGGCTTCTCTGTGTATCCATGGATGTCCTGGACTTCCTTTGTAGACCAGGCTGGCCTTGAACTCACAGTGATCTGCCTACCCCTGCCTCCCTGAATGCTGGGATTAAAGGTATGCACCAACATGCCCAGTTACTGGCATTGTTTTTGTCACCACGACCCTGGTCCAATCTCCCTTCACAATGCATACACTGCTCAACATTGGATATTAACAGTTTGGCTTCATCGCCAAAATTATCATGTCTTTATTAACTTGTACAGAATATATTAACTCTCTACATTTCACTGTAATTTACTTTTAAGGAAGTTTCTATTTTTATTTTATTTCACATTATTTTATTTTCATTAGTGTCCTTGTGCTTTCTATAGCTCTGATAAAACACTACCAAAATTAACTTGGGGATGAAAAGATTTATTTCATCTTAAAGCTTATAGTTCATCACACAAAGAAGTCAGAAACTCAAGAGTAGAAACTCAAGGCAGGACTGACACAGAAACCATGGGAAGTTGCTGCTTAGTGGCTCGTCTTCCATGGTTCATTGAACCTGGTTGTTGTTGTTTTTTTTATTTATTATATTAATAATTAATTGATCAATAAATTAATTAACTTTACATTTTGACCTCTTCTCCCTATGCCTCCACACCTGCCCTTCTGCCCCTATCCACTCCTCCTTCCTTTCTCCTCAGAAAAGGAGAGGTCTCTCATGGCTATCAACCACCCTTGGCATATCAAGTTGCAGTAAGATTACCACATCTTCTCCTATTGAGATTAACAGAGGTCGTCCAGAAGGATAAAAGGGTCTCAAAGGCAGGCAACAGAGTCAGAGGCAACCCCTGATCCTTCTGAGAGACCAAGCTACACAATTATTACTTATGTGTGGACCCTAGGTAGTGTGTTATGGTTGACATAGTTCAGTCTCTGTGAGTTAAGGGTAGTTGGTACTGTACGGTTTCTTGTGGTGTCCTTGATCCCTCTAGCTCCTACAATCCTTCCTCCCCTCTTTAGCAAGATTCCCAAAGCTCTGCCTAATGTTTGGCTGTGGGTCTCTGTGCATCTGTTCCCAAGAGTTGCTGGGGCGAAGCCTCTCTGATGATGATTATGCTAGGCTCCTGTCTGCAAGTATAGTAGAATATCATTAATAGTATCAGGGGTGGGCTCCCTCTCCACTGTAATTTATTATAGTAATGAAATAGCATGAAACCTATGATGCCCATTTTAAGAATGCACTCTATTATATTTTTGGTTATGAGCCTAGACTTTAACAGCTAAGCCATCTTGCAGGGAATCTTATGAAAGAAAGGGGAGATAGAAAGACATTGAGGGGATAGGAACTCCACGAGGAGAACAACATTACCAAACAATATGGACAAAGGGGTCTTTTCTGAGACTGATACTCCAACCAAGGACCATTCATCGAGATAACCCAGAACCCCAGCACAACAGCTCAGTCTCCAAGTGGGTTCCCTAGTAATGGGAACTTGGACTGTCTCTGACAACAACTCAGTGTCTAGCTCTTTGATCACCTCCCCCTAAGGAGGGAACAGCCTTACCATGTCACAGAGAAAGACAGTGCAGCCAGTTCTGATGAGACCTGATAGGTTAGGGTCAGAGGGAAGGGAGGGGAGGACTTCCACTGTCAGTGGACCTGGGGAGGGGCATGGAAGGAGATGAAGGAGAGAGGGGGGTCTTGGGACGGGATGAGGGAGGGGGCTACAGCTGGGATACAAAGTGAACAAAATGTAATAAATAAAAAAATAAATTAAAAAAATAATGCAATCTGTTATTGGTGACTATAGATTTGGTGTTCAGAGCAAATCTTTGAGGCTTATTCATCTTTCTTGCCTGTAACATTATGCTTATTGTTCAATAACTTCCTATCCTGCCCTCTCTCTAGTAATTAACATGCTATTTTTTTCAGTCTATGACTTTTTCTTCATTTCTGGAAAATTTGCCTTTCTGTGACTAGCTAATGACACTTACCATACCACACTCAAGATTCATCCATACGATTTCATATTGAAGATTTCTATGACTTACTAAAAGGAGCTGAAATACATCTCATGATATGTATATGCTACTTTAAGAGAATCTAGTCATCTTTAAAATAAATTTAATTTGCTTGTACACCTTATTATGAATAATACCACAATAAACATTGGTGTGCTACATCTCTGAAAAGATGAAAGACAGACAGATAGACTGATAGATCATATAGAGATAGGTGAATGGTAGATAGGTGGATATGATGATAGATAGGTGATATTGATATAGAGGTGAGAGACAATAAATAGAGAGATTAATAGATTGCAGAAGCTACATTCACAGATGTAAAAGGGCATTTCATTGTATCCCTTATTTGCATTCCCTTGACTCTAAGAGACACTCAATATTTTCATATACCTTTTATATATCTTTTTGATGGTCTTTTATATATCTATTCAAATCTTTAGTCTATTTTCAAGTGGAGCAGTTATATTTTAATATTGAGTTGTAGATTTTACAAATGTAGATTTTACATTTACATTTTAGAAATGAATAGATTACTAGATACATAATTTGCAAATAGAAATACTTTCACCCATACTATAGGCATTGGCATTCCTTACTGCCTGTAGCACCGTACCTAGTAATACAAAGAAGTCCCACTTGCCCATTGTCCTGAGGACTCAGGCTCCTCATGTAACTCAGTATCATGACTGTTCTTGTTTTTCACAGCACCTCTAAAAATAAACTTCTTCAGAGGGCATATGAAAACCATCCAGTGAAGGAGGAAGGGAGCAGATCTCTCCTTTCATAGCAAGTACCTTCTGCAGTAACAGCTGGCTTGTGCTTTCATTTCATAGGTTGTCTTCCCATGCTGCTGTTTTCTTAGCTATACAGATTTTTTTTAGTTTTGTTTGGCCACATTGTGTTATTGTTACCTATGCCTTTGATGTAATATTTAAGAAGTCATTGCCAAGAACAATGTCATAACGATTTCATCCCATAGTTTCTTCCGGGAATTACATAGTTTGGGGGTCTTACATTTAAACCTTCATCCATTCCGAGTTGACTTTTGTGTGGTGTGAAATGAGGGCCCCTTTACATTCTTTTGCATATATATATATATATATATACATATATATATATATATATATATCCAGTTTCCTCAACAACTTTTTTTTATTATTATTAAGGAGAACATCCTGTCTCTGTGGATGTTGAAAATCCATTGATTCTCTCAATGCAGACATGTTTGGGAGCTGTCCTGGTCTGTTCTTTTATATTTCTGGCTATATGACAGGCTGTTTTGATGAGGGTGGCTTTTGAAAGTCATTTTTAACCATTTTTATCACATGTTAGTGATGAACACCGGTGGAGTACAAGTCAGAAGATGGATAAATGAACGCAAAGAAAGAACTCAGCCAGTGGATAAATGAATGAATAGGAAGAATTTAATGTGTGATTCTACAAAGATATGATCTACATTTTTTGGCAGCTTTCTAATACTAACACCAGATTTATAGATCCAAATCTTTTCCTTTAATTCTCTGTCAATGAATTAGAAAAGTAGTAAATATATGAGAGAAATCTGACAGTAGTGATATAAGAGAAAATTCTATAGCAGAGAATAGAAATTCAAATCTCTGCTCTTCTAGTCTCTAACTATATAAATTTAGGCATTCTACAAGACTTTTTCCTGGTACAACAGTTTTTACATCCATGATGGTGGCAATGACCTCCAAGAACCTGTGTACACTGTAACACATGATACAAAAGTTCATTTTTATTTTTCATCATGGGTCCACATTTATAAATCATAAATTATAAAAAAAATTGAATTCTGAAATATCTCATTCAGTTTGGCCACAGTTGTATGGCTTCTGGCCCTGATCTGTGATGTGCTTTGCCCAATGTTTCCATCCTGATATTCTGTAGTCACCGAGTAGCCATGTCACAGCACAGTGGCTTACAGATTTCCAACATGATACATCAATGAGTCTTGAAGACTGAAGCATTAAAAATGTATGCAGAACTACTGTTGTGCAAAGAAGCTAAAAATACCCGTGCTTTTTATAATAATTGCAGCTGTTCACTCCAATAGAAACATGCATTACTGTAATTCGTAAAAATGATTCTAACTTCTACCATTGGTACACAACAGGAAACAAACATCTTAATATCAATCTCAATTTCTATGTGAAGAAGTAAAACTATGTTTATTCTGCCAACATATTGCTTTAGTTTCTTTCAAAAGATATGAAATATACAGCACCATCTGTAAGCCAATTTATAATACGGAATTTTCACAATTATATACATCTTTTAAAATGTCAGCTAATGTTTGGGTGAAGGGGGGACACGGAAACTATGCAACCTTCAGATGATTTAACCTTCAGGATTTTAAAAAAAATTAACTTTTGCTTTGTCTCTGTCCACCCTGTCATCTTGAGAGCAACATTCTATCATCTTGTCAGCCCCCTGCTAGGATGCAGCACATCTGTTACAAGATGCTAGCTTCAACCAAGAACCAGGCGAGAGACAGGGCTTCTTTCAGATATAGATTTAAGCCCCTAGAAGCAATCGCCAATGCTACATTATGCAGCAATTTATAACAATGATAATCTCTGGCATTTTTCATCATGCTTTACAGACACATTCATAGTGTTTAGCAGCCCAGGTTTGGGAATTAATCTGCATGGGCTTGAAATATGACTTTTCTTGGACAAGATACCCAGCTTCCCTGTGCTGATTTTTCTAATCTGCAAAAGTGTGTTGATGACTCTATTTAGCACACAGAGCTCCAAGGACTGCTAAACAAAATGGCTTACACAGTGCCTGGCACATGTGTGAGACCAATTGATATTTGCTGTGTATGCTGCCATTGCCATTCTTGTGAGTTCACCAGTCCTGTCAAATGAATGTAACTTGCCCCCATTTTGGAAGAAAGGAAACAGACTCTGAATGTCTAAATGGCCTGCCTATAATCTCATCCCCAGGAGATTTTAGTAGAGACTATCAAGACCCAAAGGGAGATCTGTTTTTGATAGAAAACCATACTCTTCCCTGTTCAGATGTATGTGCTATTCTTTTAAATAGAACAAAAATGACAAATGGTGAAGATTAACAGCAAATAAGCTAAGGATCAGACTGGACTAAAAGACTGCTGTAGCCAGAGCTTTCACTCAAAAAAGTTACTTAATTTGATGAGTCTGTATATACTTAGCAAATGCACACACACACACACACACACACACACACACACACAAATATATATAGTTGTTAAAAAAAATCCACTCATGTATCTGTACTTAACAAGCATAAAGCCTGGAGATTGAAGCCACAGGCAATAATCAACATCGAAGATGAAAATATGCAAGTTCAGATAGTCGTATGTCTGTGTCCAATAGACAGTGGCATGAAGAAAAGGCAGCACTGTACCTTAGAGCATAAGGTCTCAATCCACTATCTGTGGTTTTAGGCTTAATTGTGCCTTTTTCCCTGCATGCCTCGGTTTTCTCACAGACTTGTTTGAGGATTCAAATGGATAGCACTAGTATACAGAGCTTAGATCAGGCCTTGCACACAGTCAGTGCTCTACACGGGTCTTTCAAATTCACAGATGTAAGTGTCATAGGATCTAATGAAAAAGTACTTTTTAGGTACAAGAGGAGCAAAGGCTGTCACACACAAACAAGCTTGGATTATGGAAGAAAAGAAAGACCATGATACTGTAGCATAGTAAGCAAGAGAGGGTTGCAGCTTATATATGGCTTACTCTTTCTATTAGAGATTAATAGTGGCTCATTTGTCTGAATTAAGGAGCTAAGCCAATAATATCTGAATGTCCCTTTAGCTCCAAGATTGTTTGACAATAATGCACTCACCTATTAAGAGTAAATAGATTAATTCATCCACAGTGAGCTAGGACCGGCATATACCAACCACTTTTTTATGTTTTCTAAAATGTAAAGCTTAAAGGGGGTGGTGGGCAGAGTCCCTTACCTTTCAGTGATGCCCTTCTTCACAGTAGGGCCAGTTCGACTGCAGGGGAAGCAACGACTGTCCTAGGCATCATTAGGAGCTGTCTTTCCAGAAGGTGTACAAGCTAATCCCTTGCTATAAGTAGCTTAAACACATAGAGTTCCAGGACAGATGATGAGAAAGAAATCTTGGCTAACTCTTTCCATGAAATCTTTCAGAACAAGACCCTAGTGTCCACTCTGAGCCTGGAAATGAGCCACCTAGGTGGTATGGAGCCTGATCGACAAAATGAGGACAGATGAGACCATCTCCCTCATAAGATAAAGGAAAGATCCAGTGATACAAAGCAGAGGGGCTGGCACAGAGGGCTCGTCAATCAACGGTCACATCTTGAAGACCTGAGAGCTGATCCTTCTTTGTCAATACTGAAGGGAAACAGACCCTTCTGGACTGGCTTAAGTTAGGGTCAGATAGAATGGGAGGAGATCCTCCCCTATTAGGAGACTAGGGAAAGGACTTAGAGAGAGAAGTGAGAGGGTGGATGGGATTGGGAGGAGATAAGGGAGGGGGCTGCAGAGGGATATGAAATAAATAAATTGTAATAAATTAAAAAAATAAGGAAATCTTTAAAAAAGAATGAAATTTGGACAGTGCTTAGAACAAAAAAACGGAGCATTGAAAGAAATCCCTCCTGCACCAGGGTGGGCTCTCTGGAAAGATGGCAAGCAGAGGGGTGCTTATCATGGAAACTCCTCTGTTTGAGCTCCATGGCAGCTCAGTATCCAAGTAGGTTCCCTAGTAAGGGCAACAGGGACTATTTCTGACATGAACTCAATGGTTGGCTTGCCCCTTTCCCCCGGAGGGAGGAGCAGCCTTTCTAGGCCACAGAGGAGGACATTGCAGCCAGTCCTGAAGATACTTGCTGAAGATACCTGATAAGCTAGGGTCAGATGGAAGGGGAGGAGGACCTCCCCTATCAGTGGACTTAGAAAGGGGCAGGGAGGAGATAAGGGAAGGAGGGTAGAATTGGGAAGGAATGAGGGAGGGGGCTACAGCTGGAATACAAAGTAAATAACCTGTGATTAATATTTAAAAAATAAAAACATTATAAAAAGCAAAACAAAACAAAAGATATAGGTTTGAATCCAATCACTGTCTGTCTGTCTTATTTGTTCCATCTGGGAATTAAATTCCTCATGTACAAATGCAAAGTAAGTGTACTGAATTTTCAAGCAAAATATAAATAAGAAATACAGTGGACAGGAAGTAAATGCTAACACCGTGAGTTCATGTGTAACTACCCTTATCATGTAGTTTTGTGAATCATAGATTCAAACAAGACTTGGCTGGGTAATTCTCAAACTCTCTATGCTGGTAACGCAGTCACTAGAGGTCTAAAGAGCCGAGAGAGCTTCATTCATATGCCTGGCCCATCTTTTCTCCTCTATAAATTGCATATGCCTGGATACTGGAGTAGGGCATCTGGATGTTTTACTTGGTTGTCCCAGGGCTCCCAGGGACCAAGAAATGCTACAAGTTGTCTTAAAGACTATGTTTGCCTTGTGCCTTTTCCAGTTAAAGCTTATATTCAAAGGAATAGGAACAAACTTTACCTTTTGATGGAAAAGGAGTCAAAGAATTCAGGGCCATCTTTGGTTGTCCATAGTAGCTAGGGCTAAGAATAAAAGGAGATTTGGAATGTGGCTAATCAAATGGAGAAGCTGTCATTGCTCTGGAATAGGCTTCCTCCAGCCTCCTCCTCACCCTTATATTTACCGCTCTGCCTTGATTAAGACTCACCTGCTATTCAATGGCAGGTGTAAGCCATCTTGCTAACTGACATGTAAAATGATAATATTTTGCACAGCACCTTGATTGCATCATTCATCCAAGAATATGCAAGTCCTCTGCAAACAATAATTAAGCCTCCATGCCCTCATGTTGCTCCATTATCTTGTCGTTATAGAGAGGGATGCAGTAAACCCAGGAGAGTGAGTTTGCTAAAGTCACAGGATTGAGTGACAGAGCTGGGAAGAAATCCATCCACAGCATCAGCCACTGGGTCTAGGCATTCACATTCCTTACTTCCTGTAGAACCACATGTAGAAATAAAAAGAAGCCCTGCTTATCCATCATCTTGGGGACTCACCTTCCTCTTGCCTCTCAGTATCATGACTGTCCTTGATTACCACTGCACCTCTGAAAACACACCTCCTGAGAGCCAGATGGAGGCCATCAAGTGACCAAGCAGATCTGAACTCCTCTCACTTCACTCCCAATGTCTTCTGTGATGACTCAGGGAGTCATGCACAATTAAACAGAGGCAGTGAGCAACGTGAGGCTCTGGATTGTGCTTTCATTCTTCACCGGACATAGCTCATTTGCTTCGCTGTCAAACAGCAAGAAGTCCTAGAGAAAAGGAAGGGAAAAAAATATGCTTTGGGGGTAGGGGAGTGAGAGACTAAATGATATGCCACTTTCAGAATGTATCATTAGCTTTTGGCAAACTATTGACTCCTGCCTGGTCTTTGTCACATCTTGTAAAGCCAGTGCTATGGCAGCTGTTAACCCTGGCTAGAGTCATTTAACTTATTAGATAAATTGGAATGAGATCAGATACATCACCTTGTCTGCAGGACTTCTTTTTTCTGCCAAGCTCCTTTTCACTTCTTGTGTCCCCACACCTACCTCATTAGTAATCACTTTTTAACAGTTTCTGTTATCTATCCCTATCCGTGCTATCTCACTGATCCTCGACTAATTTTTTTGAATTGTTCTTTTAAAATATGAGGTAAATAGAGATCAGGAATCATTTAGCTTAACATCTTTGTGTTGTAAGTAAACACAAATAAATCAAAATGGCATGATGATTTGAATTCCACGTAAACTGGACCCAACATTTAGCCTCTCTCAACTCTAATTTCTCTACCAATACAAGGTGGTTAATAACTATTTCCTACTTTTACATCTTCTTGTAGCAAGGATAAAACATAAATATGAGCATAAAATAATGGAAGTTAGAATTATATCTCAGAGTAAAACAGTTACTCAATATCTCAGCAAGTGATTAACTGAGAGAAAGGAGGGAGGATAATGAGCTTGTTTTGGACCTTCAACTTGAAAGTACATATAAAATATAAAAATATATATTAATATTTATCTATTTATTTATTTTAAATGGTGAGCGCTTTGCTTGCATGTATGATGCATACATGTATGTATGAACCAATGGGTACAGTGCCTGCAATGTCCAGAGGAAGGAGTCACAGCCTCTGGAACTAGAGTTATAGATGGTTGTGTGCTACCATGTGGGTGCTCAGAACCAAACCTGAGTCCTCTGAAAGAGCAGCAAGTGCTCTTAACGGCTGAGCCATCTCTCCAGCCCTAAGCTCTCGGACTTTTATTACCAATTCTATGAACTCCTCCATAAATATTTACTGTGGAACAAATACCACGCCCAGGTATTTATAATGAGAGCAAGTATCAACCTAACGAGTAAGAACACCTTGCGACTGCTCCAGCTGGAACTTGTAGTCTGGGAAAGAGAACACAATTTTCCCTTATTGCAACTCTGTGCTCTTTGGGAGAAGACTGGAGGGTGTTGATATGAAATCCTGTGGGAAAGCAAGTTCCCTGGGTCATGGAACTGAGATAAGGGGCCTTCAGGGAAGAAAATTAAGTTAAGACATTGAAACTGCAGGTGTCATCCCTAGAGGGCAGTGGGGCAAAGGAATGCGGAGAACAAGCGTCGAGACCTCCAGATGAGAAGCGGTGTGGTGGGTTCTCACAACTGAAAAGAAGTAGCTGCCGCTGAAGTCTATTTATTCTACCAGCTCAGTCCTCCCCATGTCGCTAACACCCCACTGGACCATTTCTTCCAGGCAGAAAGAATTCCCCTTGTTTCCTAGTGTTCTTGGAAGCTCTGTGTTAAAAATGACAAAGGATCATTCTTAGTAGCTCCCTGAGCATAATTGCATTTAAGCAAATCCCATGTCTGAAAATACTCACTTGTTTTAAGTGAAAACTTACCTGAGAGTGATGTGATGTGTAATGGCTGGCTAAAGTATGACAGCTTTACCTGTCTCATTGCTTTGCTCTCATTTCTAGACACAAGTTGGGAACTCCGCAAGTTACTTGTGAGAATGAAGACACTCATTCAACCATACAGGACAGATGGCTGGCCATAATCAGCCCTTGCTCTGGTCTTCAGACCATATATCAGCTCTGCTTCCCCATGCTGTATCCTGTATCTGCTGTATTCTGTCTCTGAGCAGCATTATCCTTGGCTTTACCTCTATTCTTAACATTTCTCCACCAACCATCATCACCTAACACAGGAGGAGGATAGCTCACCCCAGATATATAGGGCCAGTCAGAGATGGATCATTCCTAGATCAAGTATCAGTAGAGACTGAAGAATTCACTCATTGATCTTAGACAAGAAGCTTATTACCTCAAAGGAAATATGCTGGCCCTATATTCTGACACTTTGGAAACCCATTTTTTGGAGATGTAAGATTTATTAATGTTCTTCCATTACTAAGAAAGCCCTAGGAAACAGGTCTGGTTTATCTGGCTTTGCAGATAGAAGATTTAAGAAACATAACGCTATAATCACGAGATAAAACCATTGCTTTCAAGTGTCACACAAACCTGTTAAGGAAAATCAATAAACTGGCAAAATAAGATTTATTGAGCTCTGTATTAGACATAGTGGTGAGAAACCTACATACAAAAGTCAAAATTCAATTCTCCCAATTGGTACGAGTTACTCTTTGTCCTGTTATGTAGATAATAAAAGGGCAACCTATGATCATATTAGACAGAGCCAGGAATGAAGTTTATCCTGTATTATTCTGAAATGTACACAGAGTCATATTAAAATAAATAATATAACACCTTGTTCCCATAAGCACATCAGAAACAGAGAAAGCAAGAAGAAGTCACCAAGTAAAATAAGTTTCTGGTTTGGAAGACCTGGGAATGTTAGAATAAAATTTCTCACCCTCAGCATTACTGAAATGTTGGGCTGAGCGGTTCCTTGTGTCAGGGCTGTCCTGTATGTTGCTGGATATTCATGCACTCCTGGCCTCTGTCTACAGAATGCCAGCAGAAAGCACAGACCATAACAATAACAACATCAAAAGAAAACCCTAGATATTGTCAAATGGGGGCAAAGAGCTTTGGGGAGAATAGCTATCTTATTTAAAACACTGCAAGTCAGAGGCAGTCAGAGAACCTTCAGGGCAGTAATGCCCAGAGGAAGATAAATCACGCCAAGGCAGGAGGCCAGCTCATGCTGAGCCTAGCATAAAAGGGGTTGGTTGAGAAAATAGCAGAGTGGAGACTGGAACCAGACCCTGGAAGTTCTGAATGCGGGGTTCTGACAGTGGAAGCTAAGGGCTGGTGCAAAGTCTAGAGACTAGAAGGGACATCTGTTTCTTTCTTTCAGTGAGTTTGGCCTCGGGCCTCTGAGCTGGCCTCAGAACATTTGAATCTTCTCTTTTCTCTCTCTAAAGTAATGCCCCATCAGTTTCTGAAGAACATTTCTCATCATCTTCCTCTGCCCACTCCCCGCGCCTCAGACTACACCTCACTCTGTAGCTGAGGCTGCTTTCCCACTCACAGCCTTCTGCCTTTCTCTCTTGAGGGCTAGGATTGCAGATGTGTACCACCAAAGCTGGCTCTTTCGTGTCTCTGTTCAGATTTTTGTGAGTGAGACCAACCACACCTCTAAATTCCTCTCCCCCATCTCATTTGCTTTACTTTCCTACATCTGGTTTTCCTTCATTTCCTACCCACAGCGTCACAAAATTATGCCTTTATCACTTTCTTATCTATCTGCTGCAAGTAGAATGTCCAAGGAAGAAGGCCAGGCACTGTACCTGACACCGTGTTATTACAAACTTGATACCAGAGACACTTCCTAGCACTCTGTAAATATTAAGTTAACAAGCATATCTTCACGAAGAATGTTTCTGTAAAACTAGGTGCTGCCATGCCCGGACTGTAAACAGAAGGTCTTTACATATTACAGTTATCATAAACAAACAAACAAACAAAAAAGTCTGGATACCGCTTGACTGAGAACTAACTAAAGCAGGTATGTGTTTAGTGGTGTAGATTCCCATGACTCAGCTAGTTTAAAAGCAGCAAATCTATGCACTAGGACGTAGAAACCACATCTACCGCACTGCAAAGTCTATAAGCCATCTAACAGCTGTTGCATTGCCAGGTGACCCTGTGCTTGCTCTTTTTTTTCTTTTACTTAGGTACAATTCTTAGGAAGACAAGATCGAGCTTCCCAGGCATTGGTAATCATGATGGATGGAGGGCAGAGTGTCTTGAGATGCCCTACCATCCCCACTGAGACATAAATGCCACAGCATGTTGGCATGCATTGTGAATGCTCAAAATCTTCTCTTCAAGGATAAGAGTACTTCACATTCAGAGATCTTTTTGATCTTGGCAGGAACCTTCCAGAATGACAGGGTGGACAGAATTCCTGCCTCGTTCCCCAACAAACAAGGTAACTGAAATATAAAGACATGCATAGGGCCAAACCTATACAAGCTTGTATCCACCCTTGTGGTGATTTGTACTGCTCTGTTTAATTGACATATTACAATATCTAAATGAATTTTAATATTGCCTTATACTTTACTAATTACTTTAATAAAAATCTTATGACACGAATTAAAATGGACAAAAACATTTGTGTCCTTGGATCACCAAACTCTGAAGTCAACGTGTAGCATCATAGTTAATTCCAAAGCTCTGGAGTAAATGTCCTAATTCTTCCAAATTCTCCATGATTTTAAATAAATGAGCTTACAGGAGCCTCAACTTACCAATCTGTGAAATAAGTACTGGAAGCAACTATTTAGTGAGTGTTTTGTGGATTCTATTTCATAATCTTTGCAAATGTATACAGACTGCCATCAGCTCAAAAAAAATGTCATTTCTTATCACTAGAAATCCATCAGAGCAAAAGAAATGTCTCATAATACAGATTCTTAACCCAGTGGATGACATAGCAGGAATCCAAAATATGTTCACTCTGTCTAATAATGTTATGCATGGTAGGGGTAGAGATGACTTTATCAGGCTGAAATAGCAAAAGAGGCGAATGGCAGAAGTCAAAGTGACTATCCCACTGATTGATAGATAACTGGTAAACCCAGGTTCCTGTCTTGATGCCAGTTCTGTGCCCCTAATGCAACACTGACCCAGCAGCCACTGCAACTGAATAGAGAGTGGATGACAACTTATGTCAATCCCTGCATGAAAACAGTACATATTGGCAAAAGTGAAACTGCAAACAGTTGGCTCTGAAAAATCAAAAATACACTGGGCCCAATCATCCAGTTCAGTTTCTGTCCATGGCATCCTGTCTCTCTCTTTGATGCCATTATGCCAGGAACCATGCACATAAGAATTTGAATTTTGAAACAACAAAGGTCAATCAGGTGCCCCTTGCCATTTAATTTGCTTCCTCTACCTGCACATTACTAGAGTAGGAGAGTTTTGGCAGGTGAAGAGCAAGAATGTTATGTTCAAAGAACAGAAGGAAAGAATTGTGTCATGGCGATTGTCCTGTCAAGTAAGACTCATAAGCCCCCATGATCTCTTGATCGTTCAGTCACCACCATCACCTCTGATCTCCTTGTCTCCTGTTTTACAGTGTACACACTTTAAGGAAACCTTCTTATTCACATCTGATAGAAAAATGCAGCTCACCACATTCTTCATGCTTTGTGTGAAATCACACAAGTCAGTGTTGATTCATCGACAATTCTGGACTTCATTTCATTGCGGCTATTCTGAGTCACACAACAAAGAGTGTGCCCAATTAATTTTAGATGTGATTGTCATTTGGGGGACAGGGTATTGTTGCTGTTTGCTTGTTTCAGTATAGTCAGTGCTTAAACTGCAAATAATTGGGGGGACAATAAAAACTTGATTATGAGCCAGAATCCTGATTTATTTTAATTCATAAGGACCTTAGAAATAATCTGACCATTATAGCAAGAAGATGACTCAGTGGTAAATAGTACTTGCTGCTATTTCAGAGGAATAGACTTCAGTTCCCAATACCCGTGTCATGTGACTCACAACTACCTACAACTTCAGATCCAGGGGACTTGATGGCCCTCTTCTGGCCATCTCAGGTAATCACATAGTTGTATACACACACACACACAAAATAAATAAATAGATAGATAGATAGATAGATAGATAGATAGATAGATAGATAGATAAAATAACAAATCTTTTCTTAAAAGCTGACTCAACTTCCTTAAAACATATCTTTTTATAGTTATGGAAGCAGAGGCCAGAGAGAGATCAGAGACTGGAAGAGCCATGTATTGTGCCTCTCCATTCTACCTAGTGAGTTTCATCTTCCCAGCCTGCCCATCACAGATGTGTCTCTATAAACAATTTGCAGCATACTCACCAGGAAGTTCTATCTAACACCATCCTCAAGCAGCAAACAGACAGGGTCATTAGAGTTGATTAGGAGATAGCAGAATCGCTCAGGAATTGACCCTCTCTGCTGTTTCCTGGAGAGGTGCTATAGCAGGTAGCTTGCAAGGGCAGGAGAATTTGACATCAGAGAGAGACTAAGGAGGCAGGCCTCCAAAGACAGTTGACAATGATTAGAGGATTCAGACAAAGGTCCTCTATAACCTTAAGGGATCAGCCATGCTCAATCAGGGACCCAGCTCTGTCAGCTATAAATCTTTAGTGACTCCAGGCACTTATATATTAGGCTGTCCTGTGCTACTTGTGTCAATCATAACAAGATAGGACCAAAATGCCAGTGTGTTGGCACATGCCTACATTCCTGGCACTTGAGAGGTAGAAGCAGGAGAACCAGGAATTCACATTCATTCTGATATGCACGGTACGCTGGAGGGAAGATCGAAATACACAAGACCATCTCCCAAAGCAAAACAGAGCAAAATTAAGAACTGGAATTCTGATGTTTGAAAACCTTGCTTTTTGTAGCTGTAAAATAGTATCAGAGGGATGCAGAAGGCTACACACACGCATACATACACACACACACACATGCAAACACACACACACCTTTAATGGAAATTTATATTAGCTTTTGGAAACCACCTCCCTCAGAAGCATTTCTCCGATTCTATTTTGCTGGCCATACTTCGAAGGTTAACCAAGCAGGGAAAAGTAGACTCTACATGGCCCCTAGTCAGCTAGCTACCTTAAATAGCAGAGAACAGCTGCTCTCTGCCTGTTGAAGGCAACTGTACCTTCCTGGTCCTAGGTTAAATTTTCCAAAACCTCAAGGGACAACACATGCTGGAGAGGTTGTGGAGAAAGGGGAACACTTCTCCACTGCTGGTGGGAATGTAAACTGGTACAACCACTCTGGAAATCAATCTGGCGCTTTCTCAGACAACTAGGAATAGCGCTTCCTCAAGATCCAGCCATACCACTCCTAGGCATATACTCAAAAGAGGCGCAAGTACACAAAAAGGACATTTGCTCAACCATGTTTGTAGCAGCTTTATTTGTAATAGCCAGAAGCTGGACACAACCCAGATGCCCCTCAACTGAAGAATGGATGCAGAAACTGTGGTACATCTATACAATGGAGTATTACTCAGCAATGAAAAATAAGGAAATCATGAAATTTGCAGGTAAATGGTGGGACCTGGAAAGGATCATCCTGAGTGAGTTGACCCAGAAGCAAAAAGACACTCACGGTATATACTCACTCATATAAACATACAATATAGAATAAACCCACTAAAAGCTGTACATCTAAACAAACTAAGCAAAAGAGAGGACCCTAACTAAAATGTTCAATCCCCATCCTGAAAAGCAAAGAGGATGGACATCAGAAGAAAACGAAAATAGGAAACAACCTAGGAACCCGCTACAGAGGGCCTCTGAAAGCCAGAAGAAAACAGGAAACAACCTTGAAACCTGCCACAGAGGGCCTCTGAAAGCTTCTGCAGTATAGACTGTCAAAGCAGATGCTGAGCCTGATGGCCAACTGATGGGCAGAGTGAATGGAATTCTATGTAAGAAGTGGGAAATAGTAAGAGCTGGAGGGAACGGGAACTCCACAAGCAGAGCAGCAGAACAAGATAATTTGAACACAGGGAACTTCCCAGAAAATCATACTCCAACCAAGGACTATTCGTGGAGATGACCTGGAACCCCTGCACAGGTGTAGCCCATGGCAGTTCAGTGTCCAAGTGGGTTCCATAGTAATGGGAAGAGGGACTGCCTCTGACATAATCTGATTGGCCTGCTCGTTGATCACCTCCCCCTGAGGGGGGAGCAGCCTTACCAGGCCACAGTAGAGGACAATGCAGCCACTTTTGATGAGAACTGATAGACTAAGATCAGAAAGAAGAGGAGAACCTCCCCTATCAGTGGACTTGGGGAGTGGCATGCATGCAGAAAGGGGAGGGAGGGTGGAATCGGCAGGGGAGGAGAGAGGGGCTTATGGGGGGATACAAAATGAATAAAGTGTAATTAATAAAAAAAATAATAATAAAAGATTTAAAAAAAAGAAAAAAGGTATCAGAGATTTCTGTATATTACTGCTTCTCAAAATGCCTTGATATGAATATTTTAATGGTTAAATTGTGAGAGTAATTTTGTTACATTGGCATCATTCTCTTTGATAAGGCAGCAAGCGCAGGGCTTGGTGGTAGAAGTGGTTAAAATTTTACTGAGTTCTCATGTGCCCAGCACCATTCTAAGTGCCTTGCAGGTGCTATTTCACTTCAGCTTTACTATCACATGACAAGTAGTTATGCCGACATTACAGCTGGCTAGCTCCCATTAAGTCGAGCTGAAGCGATGGCTCAGAAGGTAAGAGAGCTCTCTGTGTAAGCGCGAGCATCCGAGTTTGAATTCCCACCTACCCATGCAAAGCTGGTGTGGTAGCACACATTTATAATCACAGCACTTCTGCAGATGACGGGAGGCAGAGGCAAGAGAATCCGCAGACGCTAGCTCGATCGAGAGCCAGCTGGATGCAGCAGTAAGCAAGAGGCACAACCTCAAAGGAGGGGGGAAGGTGAGGACAGACATCTGAGGTTGTCATAGTCACGGGTTGTCCTCTGACCTCTGTATATGTTCTGTAGCATGCATATGCTGGAACACGTACATGCACACACATACACACGTGTACACCACACACAATCACACACATGCACATACACACACAGAGGGATCAATGATAACTTCACTTTGATTATGGATAGCAATGGCAGATTAGTTACAAAGCGATTTTGTCTCTGGGGTTCTTGAATTTCAAGAAAACTTACTTTTCTACTTTATTTTTAAACTAGTTTAGTAAATTTTTGTGTGTAAAATTATATACATTTTAACAAATGCATAATTTTCATAATAGGTACATCAATAATAGAAAATACCCTACCAGTTCTTTCATGGGCTTGTTTTCGTCATTGTCATCATTGTCATCATCAGTTGTTACTGTACTATTAATTTAATTTTTATTTTCAACTTAAAATATAATTACAATAATCCTGCTTTTCTGTCCTCCTCCCAGTCCTTTCAATATGCCCTCCCAACACTGCTCCAATTAGGGTGTCTTGTTCTTTAATTGTTATTTTTTATTTTTATTTTTTATATTAATTACAGTTTATTTACTTTGTATTCCAGCTGTAGCCCTCTCCCTCATGCCCTCCCCCACCCTCCCTCTCTCATCTCCTCCCTGCCCCTCTCTAAGTCCACTGATAGGGGAGGTCCTCCTCCCCTTCCATCTGACCCTAGTTTATCAGGTCTCATCAGGACTGGCTGCAATGTCATTCTCTGTGGCCTAGCAAGGCTGGTACTCCCTTGGGGGTGGGGTGGGGGTGTCAAAGAGCCAGTCACTGGGTTCATGTCAGAGACAGTCCCTGTTCCCCTTACTAGGGAAACCCACTTGGATACTGAACTGCCATGAGCTCTTTAATTGTTATTGTTACGTGTGTGTGTGTGTGTGTATGTGTGTGTACATGTATGTGCATGTACGCTAAAATATATAAATACTGAGCTGCCATGGGCTACATTTGAGCAGGGGTTCTAGGTTATATCCATGAATGGACCTTGGTCCTTGGTTGGAGTATCAGTCTCAGAAAAGAGCCCTGTGCCCAGATATATTGGTTCTGTTGCTATGCTTGTGGAGCTCCTGTCCTCTCCAAGTCTTACTATCTCCCCTTCTTTCATATGATTCCCTGCACTCTGCCCAAAGTTTGGTTATAAGTCTCAGCATCTGCCTTGATACACTGCTGGGTAGAGTCTTTCAGAGGCCCCCTGTGATAGGCTCCTGTCCTGTTTCGTTTTTTCCTTCTTCCAATGTACAACATATTTTTCTTTCTAAGTGAGGATTGATCATCTTACCCAGGATCTCAAATGTAGCCCATGGCAGCTCAGTATCCAAGTGGGTTCCCTAGTAAGGGGAACAGGAACTGTCTCTGACATGAACTCAGGGGCTGGGTCCTTGATACCCCCCCCCCCCAAGGAAGGAGAGGCCTTGCCAGGCCCCAGAGGAGGACATTGCTGCCAGTCCTAATGAGATCTGATAAGTTAGGGTCACGTGGAAGGGGTGGAGAACCTCCCCTATCAGTGGACTTGAAGAGGGGTATGGGGTATGGAAGGAGATGAGAGAAGGAGGGTGGGATTGGGAGGGCATGATGGAGGAGGTTACAGTTGGGATACAAAGCGAATGTAATTTAATTAATGTAAAAAATAAAAATTTAATTAAAAATATATAAATATAGACTTCTCAGTCAATTTAATGTTATTTGTATGTATATGATTTCAGGGCTGCCCACTTGGAGTTGTATAACCATAACCACTTAGAGCTTATATCCCTGGGGAAGACTATTTGTTCCCCTACTCTCAGCATCTTAGTTGCCTGTAATCCCCTGTGTAAGAATGGGACATGGTGAGATTTTCTCCCCCTTCCATGTTAGCATGTCTTTTGATAATGTACTTCTCCAGGGGCTCAGGATGTCTTACTGTTGAGATATCATGAAGTTTCCCTGTCATTTCTAGGAGTCACCATCTCACAGCAGATTTTTTTTTTTTTTTTTTTTTTTTTTTTTTTTTGGTCCTCTGGTTCTCAAAACATTTCCATTCTCCCTCTATGGTATTTCCTGAGAAAGTTTGTTCCCTGAAAACCATTGATCTATTCTTCACTCTAGTTTTACTTCTTCAACTGTACCATGTAAACAAAATCTCGAGGTTTGGGAACTATGAGAGGGCTTCTGTGAAGCAGAATAATGCCTTTGCAATTCACCCAAATTGCTGTATTTGTCAGGGTTTTTTCTTTCCACTTATTGCTAAATTGCATTACACTGTGTGGGCTGTCGCACAGTCTGTTTACTCATTCACTCCCAGAGGAGATCAGAATTTTCTCAGTGTGGAGCAATCGTGAGCAAAGTTGTCAGAAGCATTCTTGGACAAGCTTTTGCTTGAATAAAAGTTTTTTGTTTCTCTAGAGTAAATAGAAGCAGAACTAGTAGATAACATGTTTAATTTTATAAGAAACCGCCAAACCATGTTTTCCAGAGGATGATCATTGCTCATTACTGAAAACAGCACAGAAGATTCTGGAAGCTCCGAATCTTTGTCAGCTTTTTGATGCTGTTGGCATTTTGAGTGTAGCCATTTTCATGGGAATGAAATTCGCCTTTCAAGGTTAATTTGTGCAGCTACAATGACTGTCAAGTATATCCTGTATTTCTATTTACTACTGATCTATCACCTTTGGCAAATTGTATGTCTTCCCTCACTTTTTATCTTACCTTATTATTCCTATAGCCTTGGCATAAATCAGATGTTTTCTCCTAATCTCTAGCTCACATGTTTATTTTCTTAGCAGTATTTTCCATGGGTAACTTTTAACTTTTATGAAGTCCAATTTATCCACGTTTTAATGGATCAGACTTGTTGCCATATCTAAGAACTCCATAAATAGCATCCAGGTCTGAATTTATTTTTCTTTTTATGCTTATATAAGTTTTTTCTTAGCTTATGTTTGTATATTTAGATGGATAGCTCATGTTGATGTAGGTTTTGGATGATACGAAGTTTAGGTCATGTTTGTTGAAAAGATTAACCTCACCACTCCTGCAACTGCTTTGGTGATTTTTCAAATACTTAAATGGTCAAAGAGGTGAGAGGAGAGAGTAACTGTTACGTGGTGGAAGATTTGTAGGAGGGATGATGGAAATTTTCCAAAATTAGAGTATAATGATTGTTTCATTACTCTGGAAACATTGCAAAACTGCTGAAATTCGTACTTTAAAGAGATGGATTTTGTGGCATATAAAAAGCATTAGGATAAACAGAGCAATTACTGAAAATCTACTAGCCACAACAGTGTGCACCCTGCTACAGTCTGGATGTAGTTTTCCCCCTATGTTCATGTACATGGTTTCCAATGTGACAGTACTGGGGTATGGGGTCTTAAAAATTTGGCAATTAGATATTTAACAGAGATCTATAAATTTTCACAGGACCAAGTTAGATTTCACAAGAGCACTTTATGTGTCTCTGAATAGAGTAGTTACTAATATAGGGGATGGGACAAAGCAAGTCTAACTTTCTCACTTCATTCTCTTGCTTATGTCCTCACTATATCTCTACCCACGCTGTCTATGATGCTGTCATGGGCTGCTTTCTACAATACACTCATCAGGCGCTGATGTAAGTGCTATATTTGTGGATTTCCAATACCATAGACTCGATGCAGTTCTTATTCTCAACCCAGCACTCAGTACTGCTATTTCATTGTTTGTATGGGCATCCAGTTGACTTAGCACAATTTGTTGAAAAAAAAAACTATTCTTTCCCCTATTTGATTGTCTTGATAACTTTATGCAGTCTCAATTGGCTAGGTTATCAGTTTCATCCTACTGACGTATATGTGTAGAACTTCCTGTTCTTTCCTCCGTAGAAAGAGTCAGAATCAGAATCAATTATCTTGTAATGAGGCAACAATGCCTTGATAGCTATCACAAGATAACAAATAAAAAGTCCAGCACCAGGAATTAATTACTTCTTCTGAAGCTGTAAGCTAATGAGGTCCCAAAATTTTCCCTAATATCATAGGCTATTGACATTGCTCGTACATACCTTCCAGAAATTGACAGTGAGCCCCTATTGCTGAAAACACCATGTACTTGAGTCATAGAACATTGAGAAATCAAACTGGTACTGACCTTCAAGCTTGTCACTGCTGGATAGCATCCATGATGCTAGAAGATGATATGCACACTACCAGAGAAGAAGAGCAATCATCAGTGTGGCCTAGGTATAAACCCCATGAGGCACAAAAATGACTACCCAGGCAAGACTGCCTGCTGGTGTAATAGTAGCAGTGGCACGAATATCATGGGAGTAACAAACACCTTTCTGATTGGAATTAAGGCCTGCTTCACAGAATTAAATCCATATCTGGCATCATTCATGAACCAAAAACTTATGGCTACACTGATCATAGACCCTAGGAAAGAAACTGCTGCTATCGTCCTGCTAAATGGACATATAGTATTAAACCAACTCCTGGTGACTTAGCAGTGACTTAGCGTTACATAAATAGATTGAAGTATTTCCCAACCCCCTTTAGATAAACTTCTCTTTGTAGTGGAGGATAATCAACAGAGAGAGAGCTACAACTGGCCAAGATACCGAGAATAAGAATGTCCACCCCCAAATGGGACACAGACACCATAACCCTCCTCTAGCGGGTCAGGGATCATTTCAGAAGAGGGAGATAGAGTTTAAGAGCCAGAGGTACTGGGGGACCCCAAGGAAACTGTGTGTTCTAGACACAGAAGGATGGCTACATACGTGAACTCACATTTGTTGTGACACTATGCACAAGATAATGCAAGCCCAAGCCAGAATAAATACCAGCATGGAGAGGGGAACTGGGCATAAAGTTCTATCCCTAGTCAGGGAGTTAATGGCAATTCCTAGCTGCTGGGACAGTATAATGTTTCTCAAAAGATGCGGCCTGTGATAGGTCAACCATGCTCCAGTAGAAAGCTACACATCCCAGATTATTAGATCAACATAAACTGGCATCGATTGGGTAGGGGTGGGACCATAAAGGGAAGGAAAGAGCAGATGTATCTAAGAATAGTTGGGATGTATCTGAGAATAGTTAGGGGAAGGAGGGTGAATGAGGTCAAACACGTATGGAATTCTCAGATAACTAATAAAAATACAAAGCATGGCTGGGAAGATAGTTCAGGGAGTAAGAATGCTTGCACAAACACACAGCACATGCACACAACACTCACATATGTAAAGCACATACTAAGAAACAAGTTAGGTGAAGTGATTCTCATGGTTAATCAATTATTTTAAGTATTTGCCAATGTACAAAATAATCGAGGACCACAAGCTCTTTCCTCATCTGGCCCCTCTACTCAATCCTCAGTTCTATGCTTCTCTAACCACAGACAGCCCTTTTCTTTCTTATTAAACTTGAACAAGTTTTTTTTTTCCTTCTAATTTTCAGTTTTACCCTTAGTTGTACCCATGGTATTCAAGGTCATCCTTGGCTACTTAACATGCTCAAGGCAAGCCTGGGGTACTTAACACCCTGTAGCAGCAGCAGCAATGAAAGTACTATTGAAGCGGAGAAAATGAACATTTATACATAAGCCATATCTCCTTCAGATACGAAATTAAAAATATTAAGGAGACACAGCTTCTTTGCCTGCCTGGCTGTATATCTTCAGTTGTGTATTTGTGAATCAAGTTAAATGGATTCTGGGCTCAATTGCGGTGCCAACTCTGAGGCATTCCTTCTCACCAAGACCAGCTGTCACTGGAGGAAAATGCAGCCCCCTTCCAACTGGCACAAGTCAGTACACAGCAGAGAATCTTTATTTCATTAGTAGCTGAAATCTGGTGGAGACTATAACACTTTTTATCCACTTGGTTATATTTTTCCAATTTTGTTATAATTTTTTAATATTTTTTATATACAAAATATTCATGTATATATAATTTTGCATATACTGTTTATATTTACTCTTCGATAATTGCACACATATTCACAATGTACCTTGAACATATCTGCCTTTGACAAACCATCACACTTCCTAAAGAAATACCTCAATACATGCTTCACCTATCTTCATGTATTCTTCTTTTTTAAATAACACGCTTAGTCCTATTAGAGTTACCTGTATGTGCATGATCAACCAACTGGTGGCCACACTACTAAAGAAAAGCTAATATTCTTGCAATAAACATCAATTACTGGTAACTCCACTTGGGGCACAGTCCTGTGAGTGTCTCTCTGTTTGCATGGTGGGATTATAGACTGGCTTGGTCTTGTACAGGCCTTGTTCAGGTAACTGTAGTTGTTGTGAATTCATGAGTGAAGTGGAAATGTTATGTCCAGAAAACAGTGTTTCACAGCACTCTTTCCTATCCTCCAGCTTTTACCCTCTTCCCGCCTCATCCTGGGATATTCTCTGAGTCCACTTGGTATATCTTGATTGAGAAACTACATTTCATTTGCCCTCCAACCTTATTTGCTTCAAGAATATGTTTATGCTGTTTGTCAGCCTCTACCATTGATAAGGGCACAGTAGTTGCAATGGTATAAAAAGAGGTGGAGGGTAGAACTAGGAACTTCGATACCGATACAACCTCGTTATGTTCCTAATGTGTAATCTTGATCAAAATACTGTTGCCTGCTCTTTGATCACTTCCCCCTGGATGCAGCCTTGCCAGGCCACAGAGGAAGTGTATCCAGGTAGTCCTGATGAGACTTGATAAGCTATCGCAGGTGACAGGGGAGGAGAGCTCCCCAATTCAGTGGACTAGAGGAAGAGTACAGGAGAGAAGAGGGAGGGCAGTGGGACTGGGAGAAGTTAAAGGAGGGGAATATAAAACGAATAAATTGTAAATACTGATAATAATAATAATAATAATAATAATAATAATAATAATAACCTAACCTCTTTCTAGCTCAAATTTACACTTATGAAATGGAAAATATATTTCTTACCTAGATAAAATATTTAGAGAACTCTTCATTATGACCCAACTAATAGTTATAGAATATCTGTCATACAAAAAAAAATCATGTTCATGTATGGGACATACATTTTGGATACAGCATTGTCCTTTTATCCTCAGCCCCTGTAAGAGTTCAGATCTGTTGTTATTGTAGCCATTTTACAGATGAGTAATCTAACTCCTAGAGGTATGAAATAACTGTCCAAAGTCATATGGTTATACCATCAAAGACAACCTAGAATTAACCGACTCAAGTCTTTATTCTTCAAAATTGCTTTGCATGAAGGCTGGCATTTTTCTGGTATCAGGCATTAGCACCTGGTGTCTGCTGAGCAGTCTTTCCTAGCACAAAAGAGATTTTTTGAGCGTTGAAGGAATTCATAATCCCTACCCAGTGCTGTATACCAGCCATTGCTGTCAGGCTATGTACACAGCAGAGCACGTGAGAAGGACATGGTTCCTCGCCTTACATAGTTTAAAGCCGAGTGGCTGTTAAGTAAGATCGTGAGGATAGATCACTTAGTTACAGTACTCACTGTTATTGTTGTTGTTTTAAGACAGGGTTTCTCTGTGTACTCTTCACTGTCCTGCACTCACTTTGTAGACCACCCTGGCCTCAAACTCACAGAGATCCGCCTGCCTCTGTCTCCCTGAGTGCTGGGATTAAAGGCGTGTGCCACCACACCAATCTCACCTATTATTTTATAAGCAATGTTTTTATCCAGTTCAAACTAAGAAACATCTGCTTTTAATATGCAGTTTGATGATCATTGATTTGTAATTCAGATCATTACAGGCATGACCTTTGGGAATCCCTATTACAGGTGCTCATTCATTCCATTAGAATATATCTATTCAATATCTACACAGAGCTGAGAAATCCCTGGGTTATAAGACATACACACAAAAAAAGTCTGTCAAAGCGCATGGCTTCACCACCTGAGCACTGGCTTCTGTAACTTTCTTATTTTATTTATTTATTTAGTTATTTATTTAGTTATTTATTTAGCTCCAGTAGCAAGACAAGAATGAATGACACTGAGCATCCAGGCCTTAATAGTCTCTGCGTTCCAGAAAACACAAACAAATCTGAAAATAGTCATTTTCATTCTCATTCTAGAAGGTAACACAGCAACACACAGCAGATAGGGATGTGAGTGGAAATGAAGTGTAGGCTTGTGTAATCATGGGTATACATATCATAGAAAGCAATGAGAATATGAACTAAGACATAGGCAGTTTGTTTTTAGTAATATTCATTTGCCAAGCCTGAATCACCAAAGGACTTCCCTGGAAAAAGTAGACTTACTTTCCACACAGGGCTCCAAAGAGCAGAAGGAGGTTGCTAAGGCAAGCAAAACTTTCCTGCTGTGTTTTTACAGAGATTGGAGTGCCCTGGGCATGTGTGGTCCTTCTAAAAGTCATACTCTCTTATTCGTTCATCTATAGATATTTCCCCCAAGAAGCTGATCTTCTCATGATTTTGCTATCTTCTAAAGGGTAAGTTGCCCACCGGGGTCCCTCCTGGACCTTCCTTTATATCTCAAACCAAATTGTTCCCAGTGTGTGTCCTTTTTCTCAGTATCCTATCACAGAAGCTTCCAAATAGCCCAAGCCACAGCTCAGATAAGCCACAGCTCACAGCCACGTGTGTTCTTTCCTTTTAGACCACTTCTAAAGTCTGACAAGGTTTTCATAGCCACAAGAAGCATTTGGTGTTATTTGCTGGAGACAGAAGTAGAGCGTCAAATATTGAAAGAAGTTGGAAACCCTCAGATAGACTCATCACTTTAATAGTACTTCAGGGCAACACTGCCCAAAGGTAGAAAAAAAGCAGGCTCCCAGCCTTTGACAGGAAAAGAAGATAATGAGAATATCTGAGGCTCTTTCTTAGGTACATAGTCAAACTATTTTCTGCCTAACTAGTTTTTGTGGACCTTAATTATGTTCTGTATTTCCTAAACTTGGTACGGCAAACCAAATTTCATGCCAAATTAAGTGATCAAATATTATTATACTTAAATTTGCAACAAATTTTATAACAACTATTTAAACAATTACAATTACTACTCTCCCATACTGGAAATAAAAATACCTGAAGCACAGAGGAGTCAATTCATAAATTAGAGGCTGAATTAAAAATCCAGGAGTGTGTTCCCTGAGTTAGACCTTCTAACACAGGGGTTCTCAACCTTACTAATGCTGAGACCCTTTACAGTTTCTCAGGTTGCGGTGACTCCCAACCATAATATTATTTTTGTTGCTGCTTCACAACTATAATTTTGCTACTGTTATGAATTATAATGTAAATATGTATGTTTTCCAATGGTCTTAAGTGACCCCTCTGAAAGGGCCATTCGACTTCCAGGTTTAGAACCTCTGTTCTGACACATGTTCTTAGGACTCCTATTCTCAGTGTCCTGGTGGAAACACATTTTCCCCCAGCCCTGCCTCAGGTATTCTAAAAGATTTTTTTTTTTTAGGGGCAAATACATCCCCAAATTAGTTGAGGTTAGTTTAGGAAAATTATCATTTCCCAAGTGAATTGAAAGTACAGAATTTTCCCCAGTGTATCACAAAGGAGGCAATGTATACACTTATTTTTTTTTAACTAGAAACAAACAGATATCAGTGCCATGAACCACCCATGGGCCACATGGAAAGGGGTTGTAACAACTTCTGGCAGCTAAGAGATATCCTTGGCTGACAGCCAGTAAGCCAGCGTCCTCCAACCACAGATCCTGAATTCCACCGATAATGTGAATGAGCAAGTGCGGGCCCCGAATTCTTGGTGACAATTCACCCTGGCTGACCCCCTTTTCAACCTTCTAAGACCTTCGGTGGAGAATCCCAGTAAGCCAACCCTAGACCTCTACCCTGCAGATGCTGATGAATAATGTATGGGATGAATGTCCCTTATCAAAAAGGCTTGGGGCCAAAAGTGTTTTTAGATTTAGGGAGGGGTATGCTTTCAAATATTTGAATATTTATATAATAGGATGTCTTGAGGATATGACCCAAATCTCAGCATGAAATTCATTTGTTTCTTACACACCTGCCCTGGGGGTAATTCTATATGATATTTTTAATAATTTGTGCATGAAACATAGTTTTGTGGTGTGGAATTTATGTTGCTGCTCAAAAAGTTTTGGAGCTGGGGGCAGGTCAGCTGTTAAAACCAGGGGTGCTCAGTATGCACAGAGCGGCTGATGATTTGTCCTGTAGCAGAAGATAAATTTGATGTTCATTACAGAGATTTACGAAATAGCAAAGTGTTAAATAGAAGAAAATAAATGTCACTCATAATCTCTCTACTCAGAGGTAATCATTGACATTTTTATGTATTTGCATCTAGTATTTATAAATTTGAGTTCAAAATTGGCAACCAACTGATAAATCTTCTGCTTTATTGTATCCATTAACAATTAACATTCAGATAAGAGCTGTGTTTATATCATCAAACATTCTTTAAGATGCTTAACTTTAAGCAATTACTATACATGATGTACTCTCTATTATTTGATCATGCCCATTGGGGGACTTTTAGATTGTTTTCATCTTTCTTTTATAATAAATTTCATTTTTATTTTTTTAAAAGAGTGTTGGGGGGATCTATATGTAAGCCCCCCGTGTGGGACTTTGTACATGGAAGTACGGTGCCCATGGGAGGCAGAAGAGCACATAGGATCTGCTGGGGCTGGAGATGTCGGCTACTGGGAGTTCCATGACGTGGGTACTAGGAACTAAACTCGGATCCCCTGGAAGAGCGATCTATGTTCCTAACTACAAACCTGCCTCACCTGCGCCAACAAACTTCATTTTGGTGAGTATTCTTTTTACAAATCTTTGGATTTGCCTTTTATGCCTCCAGAATAGACTCTAGATATTTCTTTCCTCGAGGTTTTTGAATTCTTCCTGTGGTCTTGACACAGCATAACGCTGTCCCTACCAACAGCATGTGGGGGTATCACCCTGGCAGCCTGACCACAGTGTGTATGACTGCTCTTGGGAAATCCTGGCCAATCTGATAGCTAGACTGTGCTGTCTGCTTTTTGCATTCCATCTGTGTTTCTTTCATTGCTTCTTGGTACCTGTATTAGCCTCTTACACCACAACCATGAATAATTCATTCCTTTCCTTTCTTTTGTTCATTGGATCACTGGTACTTGTTTTGTTCCATTTTATTTTATTTTTTAGGCAAGGTCTCACATTTTTTTGCCCAGGTTGTCCTATAACTAGGTAGCCTAGAATGGCCTTGACTTTGTAGCCATCCTCCTGCCTCACCTTTGTGAGTGGCTGGGGTTATCACTGTAAGACACTCCTGCCTTGTTTTCATTCTATTATTTTTAGTGGATGAGTTAAGATTGCTTTTATCTGTTTAGGAGGTTGGTCTCATATTTCTCGCAAACATTTTTCTCTGAATATCATTTCCTTTCTATGAATTACTTATAGTAATTGTAAGTCTACTGTACAAAAGCTATCATGCATTATCCTTGTGAATTTTTCCACTCATCTTTTCATTTAAGAACTGCTATCCATGAGGACATAAGGAGAAAGTCTTTGTTTTCACCAACATTTAACATGTTGTCCTCTCTATTTTAGTGTAAATGGAATCTGTCCAGTGTGAAGACAGTTCTCTCTTTTGCTGAGGGGACAGTTGTTTAAAGGACCAGAAAATTTGAACACAGGGGTCTTTCCAGAGACTCATACTCGAACCAAGTACCATGTATGGAGATAACCTAGAACCCCTGCACAGATATAGCCCATGGCAGTTCAGTGTCCAAGTAGGTTCCATAGTAATGGGAAGAGGGACTGCCTCTGACACAAACTGATTGGCCTGCTCTTTGATCATCTCCCCCTGAGGGGGGAACAGCCTTACCAGGCCACAGAAGATGACAATGCAGCCACTCCTGATGAGATTTGATAGACTAAAATCAGAAGGAAGGAGAGGGGGACCTCCCCTATCAGCAAACTTGAGGAGGGGCATGCATGAAGAAGGGGGAGGGAAGGTGGGATTTGGAGGGGAGGAGGGAGGGGTTTATGGGGGCATACAAAGTGAATAAAGTGTAACTAATAAAAGTTAAAGAAAAAGAGTTGGAATAATAACATGGAGTTGGATATAAAAGTGAGGAGGAGCTGAAAGGACTTGGGGGAGAAGAAAATATGATCAAAATACAATGTATGAAAATAAGTTAAATAAAAAAAATTTCAAAAAAAAAACCTGAGATACAGAGGCTATCTGTGGTAGGCTCCTGTCCTGTTACTTGTTTTCTCCTACATCCAATGTCCATCCCATTTGTCTTTCTAAGTGAGGATTGGTCATCTTACCCCGAGTCCTCTTTCTTGTTTATCTTCTTTAGGTGTATAGATTTCAGTATGTTTATCATATCTTATAGGTCTATATAAGTGAGTATATACCATGTGTGTCTTTCTGCTTTTGGGATACCTCACTCAGAATGATCATTTCTAGGTCCCACTATTTGCCTGTAAATTTCATGATTTCCTCATTTTTAATTGCTGAGTAGTATTCCATTGTGTAAAAGTACCACAATTTCTGTATCCATTCCTCAACTGAGGGACATCTCAGTTATTTCCAGGTTCTGGCTATTACGAATAAAGTTGCTATAAACATGGTTGAGCAAATGTCCTTGTTGTGTACTTGAGCATCTTTTGGATATATGTCTAGGAGTGGTATAGCTGGATCTTGAGGAGTCACTATTCCTATTTGTCTGAGAAAGCTCCAGATTGATTTCCAAAGTGGTTGTACAAGGGAATCATATGAAAAAAGGGGGAGTTAGTAAGACGTGGAGAGGACAGGAGTGCCACAAGGACCAAATATATCAGGGCACAGGGGTTTTTCATGAGACTGTTTCTCTAACCAAGGACCATGTATGGATATAATCTAGAACCCCTAACTCGGATATAGCCCATGGTAGCTCAGTGTCCAGATGGGTTCTCTAATAAGGGGAACAGGGACTATTTCTGACATGAACTCAACATCGAGCTCTTTGATCCCCCCTCCCCCCAGAGAGAGGAGCAGCCTTGCTAGGCCACAGAAGAAGACATTGCAGCCAGTCCTGAAGAGACTTGATAAGCTAGGGACAGACGGAAGGGGAAGAGGTCTTCCCCTGTTAGTGGACTTGGAAAGGGGCAGGGAGAAGATGAGGGAGGGAGGGTGGGATTGGGAGGGAATGAAGGAGAGGACTACGGCAGGGATACAATGTAAATAACCTGTGATTAGTATAAAAAATAAATTCATTAAAAAAACAGCTGAGGTACAAAAATGACCTTGGGAATATGCAGCTTTGTCTTAGGGATAGACTGATACACGATCCATCTCAGAAGCACCAGTGAGTCACAGACAGAGGACCCCAGGAACTTAACACAGGAAAACATTCTTGGCTGTCATCGTACACACAGAGAAAGCTCCCTAGATGGCAGAGGGAGGAAATGACTTTAACAAAATCATTTCTGAGCTTTCTCAACTCAGTGGCAGATGCCTCTGGTTCCACACCTCTTCCTTCCTGCCAAATCTGTCAGATGAAGCTGCAGAACTGAAGGTCTGTTGCCATTTCAGGATCAAAAGGCACACTTCCACCTGCTGTCATGTGTCTGAGCCTAAAAAGGCACCAGGTGACTGTAGGGGACAGATATCATATCCAACCCAGGAATCCTTCCCAGTCACCTGAGAACCAGCTCCTTCCTCCTTCTTATATTCCCACTAGATAGAACCCAGAGCTCTACTTGAGCAAAGTCCACTCAGTGTCTGCTCTGGTCATACACATTTCTAACCAGATGTATGCAGATTGCTAATGACGGGACAAGCAAACACTATTAAACTGAAGAGAACAACTGGAAACTTATTGAGCAATGCCCTCTTGATAGTTCTTTAACAATTTGCTAATCTAATTGAATTCATGTAACTTTCTGAAAGCCAGTTTCCTTATATAGTATTGACTGAGGTTAGTCCTACACTGAAGAGTCTGAAAGCTGAGTGCATATCTTTTAGGCAAAACATATAATCTCTCATTGGCAAAAAGTCATTATAAACCACATGTTCTTGTCTTCAACCTTCTTGCAAATGTTTATAATATCGTCTCCCTGGAGGTACTATCATGGTTAATAGTATGAGTTTCTTTTTTTCTTTTTTTTTAATTTTTTTATATTAAATACAGTTTATTCACTTTGTATCCCAGCTGTAGCCCCTCCCTCCCTCCCTCATCTCTTCCCATGCCCCTCTCCAAGTCCACTGATAAGGTCGGTCCTCCTCTCTCTCCATCTGACCCTAGCCTATCAGGTCTCATGAATACTGGCTGCATTATATTCCTCTGCGGCATGGTAGGGCTGCCTGGCCCCCTCAGGGGGAGGTGATCAAAGAGCCAGCCACTGAGTTCATTTCACAAACAGTCCCTGTTCCCTTTACTAGGGAACCCACTTGGATACTGAGCTGCCATGGGCTACATCTCTGCAGGGGTTCTAGGTTATCTCCATGCATGGAGATTGGTTGGAGATTCAGTCTCAGAAAAGACCCCTGGGCCCAGATTTCTTGGTTCTGTTGCCCTCCTTGTGGAGCTCCTATCTCTTCCAGGTCTTTCTGTCTCCCCCTTCTTTCATAAGATTCCCTGCACTCTGCCCAAAGTTTGGCTATGAGCATCAGCCTTTTCTTTTATATGCTGCTGCGTAAAGTCTTTCAGAGTCCCTCTGTGGTAGGCTCCTGTCCTGTTTTATTTTGTTGAGTCTGTGGACTAGGCTTTGAGATGAGGCACAGCAGAAATACTTTGTTTCTTCTCATGATGTCTTGGAATTTACATGAGAAGATAGATATTTGAGTAAAAATGGTTGTATTATAGGGGTCTCTTCACTAGTATGCCTTAAAGCTGCACAGAATGGCATGAATGACTGGGGTATGTATCATTGAGCATCATCACTCTATATAAAGAGAGGCTTAAAGTCTCCCTAAATGGTGACTCAATATAACACCTCCACCATGACAGCCTTGAGGTCACTGGACTCTTGATATTGCAGCTCAGTTTACAAGAGCAAGAATTCAGTGAACCAGGCAAAAGCTTCGTGGTCTTTATAACACAAATACAAAAGTCACATGGCATTGCTTCCACAATACTACAGGTCAAGCTTCTTGGATTTCAGAGGCAAGAACCTGGACGTCACCTCTTGATGAAAGTTAGTCCAACGAGTTTAAGACCAAGACTTAAAGCTATCACTGGCACAGTCAAGAACTTGAATGTAAGCAGTTCCTTGGGTTGTATTATCAAAAAAGCACCAGAAGAATATTGGAGAAGTGAAGCAGGACATGAACAAAGACAATCAAGCAGGTCAGTTAGAAACAGATTTGCACTGTGGGCAACTTGGGCTCAGTCCCACTGGCAGTGTATACTGTACCTGCTCCTCATCCTGACCAAGATAAAGGGTTACTTTTATCTACTAACTAACTGCAGGCCTGGGAAGGTGCGTCCTTAGACTTCAGTAGTACTGAGAGGTGGCCAATGTATCCCGAACATTAGCGTTGGAATGAATTGAATCTGAAGCCAGAGTAATTTATATTCATTATGATAATGTGCAGGTAAGGACAGTTTAGTGCTTTCATTTATTATCTCATTTAAATGACGTGATCAGTCTCTTAATTGCTACTAGGAGCCTTTCTAATCTAAAAATGTCTACACACACTGAACATCCCTAACACAAAAATCACAAATCTAAAATGTCCCAATATTTGAAACATTTTTAACACTCACATGATGATTACTTGCCCTAAGCACATTCCATTTTCACTACAATGATGGTATGTAATACTTTTGCTATTAGCTACTTAATGTGTGAGTAAGACTAAGAAAACGATTGCTTATCCACAGGATATGAATTCAATCAGGAGGACATTTCTGACACAAATTGTTCTCCTGGGCGCCAAGTTGCAGCGCCTTTGCTTTCTAATGATTTGGTATTAAAAATATGTTTCTCCAGACACAGGGTTAATTTAATTTGCATAGAATTAAATTTGGCTATATAAATAAGGCGAATCTGAGATAGAAATAAATTTCCTGTAGACTTTCTCATGGTGAGTCTTCACTGGTATCTTGCCTGCGCCGGAATTCGCCCATGAGACACATCATCTGGGTATGTCTGTGAGAACTTTTCTAAAGAGGCGTTCTTGAGAAGAAAAGTTCTTTGTGGAATGAAGATGGTACCCTCCTACAGGCTAGGGTTCTAGAGGGAATAATAGAAAGGAAGAGAGAAAGAGGGAGAGGGAGATGGAGAGAGAAAGCTGAGTGTCAGCAGCCATCTTTCTTTGTTTCCTGAATGTAGGCACAATGTGACTGCTTGCCTCAGACTCCTGACACTATGCCTTCACAGCCATAATGGACACGTACCCCTGAACCGCAAGTTCTTACTTGTTTTGTCAAGTATTTTATCACAGTGACTAGAAAAGTAAGAACACAGACTTGAGTCTCATCCCCAAGAGATATTGTTACATATATGCAACATTTCAAGTCCAAGAGAAAAATGACCAAGGCACCAAACACTTGTGTGTGTGTGTGTGTGTGTGTGTGTGTGTGTGTGTGTGTGTGTGTATGCGCGTGTGAGTGTGTGTAGAGTGTAATTTATTTCATTTTTTTTTCCTCTAAGGACATCACTGAAATGAGAGAAAGGGCATGCTGACAGGTACTAGGGTTTTGGTAATTTTCTTGTCTGTCCATCTGAAAATGGTTTCTTGGTGTCATTTTTTTTTTTTTTTCAGTTTTTTGAGACAGGGTTTCTCTGTGTCTTCTTGGGTGTCCTGGCCTTACTTTGTCGAACACGTTTGGTCCCAAGCATTTTGGATAAAGAATACTTCACTGTAAGCAGCTCTATATGGAGATGTTCCTTGAAGTATTCTTTAAAAGTAAAAATAACTGCTGACAACCTCATTAGTCAATACGGGAGGAGAGATAAGGATGGTGTGCTGTATTCCTAAGTGCAGTGAAGTTACTGGAGGGTGTTTTTCTTGTTCAGGAATCAAATTATTATAAAATTAACAACATCACTGATGTTAACAACATCAAATTCATTGACAATTTTAATAAAAAGTGTAATGATATTCAGACCCTTTTACAAAAAAGGAAGAATTTGGATTTGATTGCAAATGAGTATAGAAACTATGAGATGTTTTATACAGAAGAACCAAAGGGCAGGATTTGCATTTAAAAATAAATTCTCTATTTTCTCTCTATGCTTTATTTTTTTTTACTTCTTTTTGTCCAATCAAATTTTTCCACAATTAAAACTATAATTTTTAAGAGGTTAAAAACAAAGCAGACTCAGGATGAAGATAGGCAGAGTCCTTGCTTTGTAATATCACCACTGACTTCCTAAAAGAAGCCCAGTCTAGGGAAAGAGCAGAGTAAATTCCAAGACTTCTAAATAAGGTTGCTACAGGAAGTCCTAAGTGCTCCCTTTTATGCCCTTCAGCATAGAAGGTAAAGTCATTTTATGGGGCAGACAAATGAGCCAACAAAAACAAATCTCCTGCTTGCTTACAAGTCACTGCTCCAGAGCCTGCTAAATGAACTCCTTTCCATGGCAAGAGACAGTTGACCTGCATCCACTCAGTTTCCTTTTCTGGAGCTCCTTGTATCATGCTGTGACCCCTGTCCTCTCAAGAGGCAAAGCCCCAGTGTCAGTCACCTCTATCCAAACCTGAAAGTGCTGAGACATGATTTATGGCACGGAGTTCTCAACATCTCCCCTGGTACCATCCAGTTCTCCGTACAGAATAGGTAAGAGTCACATCCATAGAGGAGTTTGAGTGCAGGGAAAGCCATATACCTTCAAATCCCCTTCACTCTTCACTATAGTTATATACCTGATCCTGCAAAAGCAGGATTCGCTTCCCTACCAGACGGCTTCTAAAACCTGCAGATGCGGATGAGAATTAGCTGGTTGAGATCCTGAGACAGCAGCTATTAAATAAGGACAATCTCTAGCATGTATTGGCAAATGAGGACCAGAAGAAGTCAGTATTGTACAGAATACCAGGAGCCTGTGAGAAGACAGACAGAAGTTGTAAGTAATCACCTTGACAACTGCAGGCCAAGGGGTGAGAAATACAGTGGTCCAGGAGAGCTCTGGGCTTGTTGCTAGCTTTGCTTCTCACTTGCCTTACGACCTTGGGCAAGATACACATTCTCTCTGGCCTTAGTCTCCACATGTACAAGACAACACTGATGACAATGTCTTTGGATGGGTGCAATGACTGGAAAGGCAATTTTTAAAAACATCCCAGGTAGTGTGTGATGGATTGGAGCCTGAAGGCTCTATTCAGCACTGCTGGCAAACTCTAAATGCAGTTCCTGCCCTCATTTTACAAAAGGAAAACTGAGGGTCCAGGTCATTGCTCACTCACTACAGTGCCAGCAATTTCACCCACCACAGTTACAGCCTTAAATAACGGGATAAGTTCTCCAAATGACCCTGGACTCCACGGGTGTTCTGTAGAATTATGAAGGCATGGAACATAGTCATATTTTTGCAAGATTTTCAGCACTAAAGAAGATTCATTAAGTTTTATTTTATTTCTTAGGGGGAGGCATGGGTACAGCACAGCACATCTGTGGAAATGAAAGGACAACACAGAGGAGCAAGTTCTCTTCTTCTACAATGTGGGTCCTAGGGATCAAGTTCAGGTCATTGGGTTTGATGGTAACGCCATCTCCTAAGGAGGAAAATTCTATTTAATCCTCCATGCCCCAATTAATCAGGCAAGTAAGAGAGCAAGGATGTCCCTCTTTGTTAACTGAGAGTTCAGTATATTTAACATTTAAGTACAATAGATTGCCAGCACATGAAGCTCTATAAAGCATGCTATGCCAAGTAGATCTTTTATATATATTTTTTCTGAATATGAGCAATAGAGTTGATGAAAAATGTTCCCAACCATAGATATAAAGTGTTTTATACTCATATTCAAATTTGTGAGTTTATAAGAGTCTCGTGGTATTTCTAAATGACAAATCACCCTCCACTTGTCTTCCTTGCCTAGGTTTGCTGAATATGATTTTTTAAAAACGTTCTCAGTGAAATGAACTTTAAAATGCTCTTACCCCACCCACCAGATCAAGCACACCACATCCACAGAAATTATTGATTAGGAATTTTTTTTTTAATTCTGGTGAAGAATGGTTGTGTCTGGGGGATAGCGTGCACAGGTGTGTGGGAAGATTGAAACAGGGGTAGCATTATTGCCCTAAAAGCTTCAGATTAAAGAATTATAAAACTATAATGTTGATAAGTTTTTTTTTTTTTAACTGCAGTGGAAGTGGGATGTGATTAAAGCCATGAGTGGTTTAGGTTCTTCTTTCTGTGGCTGGTTTCCTACCATCTCTGTACACTATTTTCCTGGCACTGCAAGTTCTAGGGTCTCTGGGAAAGTGCATAGTCAGGGCAGTAACCTGGAGAGACTACACGAGAGCCAGCCTCTGTTTGGGTATCCCACGCCCAACATTGGTTCACTTGTCACGGGCCCCGCACTTCATGTTTGCTAACGACCAAAAGGAAGTTTGGTAAAACAGAAACAGGCTCATGCAACTGTTTTCTCCACATTGTTCCAGCCATCTGCTCCCACAAAGAGAAGTTCTGATTAATGAGAGAAGCCAAAGGACTCCGCAGAGCTGTTGGACGGCCTGTTCTGAGGTCTACTGGCTTCAGAACTCACAGAGCAGTGGTCACTTCTGAGTAGGGTCAGTCTTCTCTGTCTACTGGAGGTAATTGTCCCAAAGACATGTGCTAGACAGAACTTCTTTCCCACACACACTATCACTTTTTTTTTTTTTTTTTGGCATTGAGGGAGAAAAAAGAAGATAATAGAGAAAATTCTAGTTTGCCTTAAACAAACAGAATGTAATTCATCAGACAGCAAAGAAAGAAAAAAAAGTGAAATGTGTGCCATAAAAAACATATCACTGTGTGCTCATTCTCCTTTGCAGAAGGGGAGCAGAGGAAGTAACACAAAATGGACCCTGAAGAAAGATCAGATGAAGTGATTTTGTGTGTGTGTGTGTGTGTGTGTGTGTGTGTGTGTGTGTGTGTGTGTGACCTGTCTACATGTCTGTGGGTGCACACAGAGGCCAAAATAATGTAAGATCTCCTGGAATTATACTTACTGTTGACTGTGAATTACCTGACATGAAAGTTGGGAACGACACTAAAGCATCCTTTGAAAAGCTACAAGTGCTCTTAACCACTAAACCAATTCTCCGGCCCCAAAGACCTTCTTTAGTACACTGAACAAGCTCACACTTGCTCTGAGAGACAAAAATCTTCAACTTCAGGCTTTCTGCTCTGTAAATGTCCTTGAAAATGTAGAACACAGGTACTCAGGACCCTGCTTGTAAGGTGAGAAGAAAAATAGGAGCCCCCAGAGGAAACATGCCAGTGCCAATGCCTTAGATCTTCCACTGAACATCCATGGGAAGACAAGTGTGTTCAGTGTCAAATGTTTGGGTTTGTACCAGTCTCAGCCACTGAGTAGATGGGAAAGGTACATTGCAGCAGGCAGACCTCAGCTTCCTGATTGGGGTGGAATCATCGCCTCTGCCTAGGTACTTAACTCACTCAGAAACTCTGGGCATCTGCCTCTTCCATCATCCCAGCCCTGTAATTCCAAGCGTGTGCCACCAAACCCAGCACCCTTTACATGGTTCCCAAGGATCAAACTCAGTTCCTCTTCATTATACAGGAAGCACTTTATTGACTAAGCTGTCTCCAACTCCTCTGTTTTTCAGTGTTCTGATCAACCCAAGAAAGTTGTATGGTTAAGTTAAGTTGGAAATGAAAACAGGCTGTTATCTCCTTGGAAGGCTTGAGTTCCCTCTCTACACTTTCTTTTCACTTTCCTCTCTTGTCTGATTTACCTTAACTCTGGAAACCACTGCTCCAGCTGCAGACAGTTTTTCCGCATGTGAGAGATATCCAAGATTGATACAAAGGAAGGTCATAATAAGTCTTTTCTCAGTTACATGATTAATGGACTCTGAGGCTTAGGAAAAAGCCCATAATTGGGAAGGTTTAAGAGTATGTCCACTGAATTCATTGCTGTCAGAGACAATTCGCCATCGTACTGATGGAGTCTGCAGCAGCCCTTCTGAGAGCTCGAAATAGCCATAAATCTAAACAGGAAAATATCTGAGTTTTGCTACTGTGTCACATAAAATATCTCTTTTCAGAGCTAGAGGTATTTTTCAAAGCTAAGCTGGAGCCCTGGCTGTGAATAATGCCAGGTTTCTTCAAGATTGAGTGATAGAGACAGCATTTTATCAGACACCAAGTTTGACCTTTCTTAGAAATTCTAATATTCAGCAAGAACTTGTCTTTGAAATCATAAACATAATTAACTTCTATTAACTGGGCTGAGATTATAGTTGGAGATGGAGAAGCAGAAGGCCATGAATGATTCCGGAACACTGTGAATCCCCTTGAACAGAAAATGACACTTGGAGGCTACCAGGCTACTCTGACTCAAGTATTTCTGATTTGACCCACACAGTGTTACCTAAGGGGAGTTTCCAAATGTTTTCACTAATTTTGAACCCAATAAGAATAGCTATTTCATATTTCTTAAAAAGGAATTGCAGGCTTGGAAGATGGCTCATTGGGGAAAGCGGTTTTTGTTGTTGTTGTTTTGTTTTTTGACAAGCATAATAACCCAGTTCAATCCCCAGACACAATAACAAAGCTAGTTATGTATCTCTGATGACTGCTTGTAATCCAGCACTGGGGAGGTGAGCACAAGTGGGTCGCTGGGTTATGCTGACCAGGCAGCCTACTTGGCAATGGAAACAAAGTAGATAACCCCTAAAGAGCAACCCACAGGATTGTCCCCTAAAGTCTACAGGTACGCATGCCCCCTTCACACAAATGTGCAACTATATACCACGCATGAGTGCACACACATACACCTACCCACGCGTGTGTCCGTGTGCATGAATACACATGTGCATTTGCACATAGAGAGAAAAGAGACACACACACAAAGGGAGAGAGAGAGTGAGTCAACAAGGACCTTGCTTTTAGATGGAATAGGCAATTGACAGTTTGCCAAGGTCCCCACAACTGTTGTTTCTCATACATTGAAGTCAGTGTCAGCTTCCTGGTTTCTATGTACCAAACAAGCTGCTGCTTTTATATTATAGAAAATGAAAAAAAAAGAAAGAAATCAAAAGTTTCCTACTTCTGTGTATACCAAAGAAGTATGGGAAGAGGGGAGGGAGGAGGAGGGCTTAGTGAGTCTTGGTAATTTTTGGCTTACTTGCTGGTGCCTGAGAATATTTAGGTCTGTCATTGCCACCATCAAAGTTCACCCCTCTCAGAAAGCCCATTGTCTTTTTTAGTTTGGAAGCTGTATTTTTTTATTTTATTTTGTCAATTACACTTTATTCACTTTGTATCCCTCCATAAGCCCCTCCTTCCTCCCCTTCTGATCCCACCCTCTCACCCCCTTCTTCACGCATGCCCTCCTCAAGTCCACTGATAAGGGAGGTTCTCCTCTCCTTCCTTCTGATCTTAGTCTATCAGATCTCATCAGGAATGGCTGCATTGTCCTCTTCTGTGGCCTGGTAAGGCTGCTCCCCCCTCAGGTGGAGGTGATCAAAGAGCAGGCCAATCAGATTATGTCAGAGGCAGTCCCTCATCCCATTACTATGTAAACCCACTTGGACACTAAACTGCCATGGATTACATCTGTGCAGGGGTTCTAGGTTATCTCCATGCATGGTACTTGGTTGGAGTATGAGTGTCTGGGAAGACCCCTGTGTTCAAATTTTCTTGTTCTGTTGCTCTCCTTGTGGAGTTCCTGTCCTCTCCAGATCATTACTATTTCCCACTTCTTTTTTTATTTTTTTTACACTTTATAACTTTGTATCCCCCCATAAGCCCCTCCCTCCTCCCCTCCCGATACCACCCTCCCTCCCCCTTCTTCACGCATGCCCCTCCCCAAGTCCGCTGATAGGGGAGGTCCTTCTCTCCTTCCTTCTGATCTTAGTCTTTCAGATCTCATCAGGAATGGCTGCATTGTCATCTTCTGTGGCCTGGTAAGACTGCTCTCCCCTTAGGGGGAGGTGATCAAAGAGCAGGCCAATCAGATTGTGTCAGAGGCAGTCCCTCTTCCCATTACTATGTAACCCACTTAGACACTAAACTGCCATGGATTACATCTGTGCAGAGGTTCTAGGTTATCTCCAGGCCTGGTACTTGGTATTTCCCACTTCTTACATAAGATTCCATGCACATTGCCTGACAGTTGGCCATAAGTCTCAGAATCTGCTTTGATAGTCTGCAGGGCAGAGGCTTTCAGAGGCCCTCTGTGGTGGGTTTCTAGATTGTTTCCTGTTTTCTTATTATTCTGATGTCCTTCCTCTTTGCCTTTTGGGATGGGGATTGAGCATTTTAGTCAGGATCCTCTCTCTTGATTAGTTTTTTTAGATATACAGATTTTAGTAGGTTTATCCTATATTACATGTCTATATGAGTGAGTATATACTGTGTGTGTCTTTCTGCTTCTGGGACAGCTCACTCAGGATAATCCTTTCCAGGTCCCACCATTTACCTGCAAATTCCATGATTTCCTTATTTTTCATTGCTGAGTAATATTCCATTGTGTAGATGTACCACAATCTCTGCATCCATTCTTGTCTTTTATAATTCCGTCATTTGCAACTCTCTATGACAGAAGGTTCTGTGAGATGCCAGTGCATCTAGGGAGGAAAGTGGGACATTTCAATGATCTTTGCATAAATTCTCCTATCATATGAAGCTTCAAAGGTAAGACAACTCATCACCCCTGGTTGGAATAAGTACCCTGCTCTCTTTCTTTGGAAACACCATCCCAGTTCACCACCAGTAAGGACAGCCTCCTCAGAGCTGTTCTCACCTGAGAGCTGGAGCAAAGGGAACAGGAAGAGTTCTAACCACCAAGAAGCAAGCGTCCGAGTAAGGACCCCTTCGCCTGCAATGAAGTAATTATGTAATGGTTATAATGGGATATAATTTACTTCACTGCTCCAACAGAGAAAGTAATTTTTTTTCCTTACTGAAAGGATCTGACTTTTCTAAAGATTAAAGGTGGGTACAGAAATATTTCAGAGACAAGAGAAACAAATTAAGAACTGAACATTTCTTTCGGCCCGGCTACGGCGCTAAATGATATGATTGCTGCAAGGACATTGTTGGGAATATCAGATGACTCTAAAACTGCAAGAGACCTTCTATATTTAATATGAGTCTCTGAACAAGATAAAATTTTACAAAGAGTTTAAGGTCATGCAGTCAATAAACCTACTCTTTCCACATTTATTTTGATCTCGCAAGAGACATTCGAAGGCCCTTACCTTCTCTCTCTGTCTCTATGAATAAGCAGTGTTGGAAGGTGAATTGGCACTCAACTCCCTTGATTTCACTACCTCCTACGACAAGGAGTTCACTTCTGACTTCCAAAAAAGTAGCCCACATGGACACCTCTTTTTGTTTCCTCCCTGCTTGTCTTATTTATTTAACAGTCCCTAGGGAAAAAAACTGTCCCCATCCTCTATAACCCCTCCTGAGACTCAGAAAGGGATGCCCCAACGTGTGACATTTTTGACATGCACTGCTACAGAAGAGATCTCAGAACTGACGAGGTCACTCTAACCCCTCACCCCAACTCAACTCATCTCAGTCATCTTTGATCCCTCAGGCCCACAGGGAAGTTCTTTCAGAAGTCCCCTTATCTGAGGGAGGAAGCTTCCCTAACTAACCCCTCTCCCTAGGTATCTCATCAAATAACCAAGAAAGTTTAAGGACAGAAGAGATTCAAAGTCTCCACTATCCCAGACAGGCTCTGTTCTTCTGAGGGCAGCTCTAGAGACTGCGTGGGGCATTCAATCTTCAAGACAGGGTGGGCTTGCTTCCTGTGAGGCTTGCCTCTCATCTTCTTTCAATTCTCCCTCCCCCAAAGCTGAGAACATTCTTTGGTCCAGCCTCCTATCTGCTCTGCAATCATTCATTTATTTTGAAAATCATTCCCTGACTCTTTAAAATTTCCTACAGCACCTCTGTTTCTACAATATTCTACGAAGAGAGGAAGCTTCAACCATTTGATCTTGTCTTGGAGTCTGGTTACTCTCATTTTTCAACTGGAAATGAAATGGAGTCACATCTGTAGGTCTGATTGGGTGAACATTTCCAGGGAAATTAACACTGAGAGGGGAGGACCCTCACTCAGTGAGGACAGCATCTTCCAACATGTGGCCTGGATATAAAGTCAGGGAAAAGATGGATACCTGCCTGCCTGCACTTCTTCTGTGCGTGACAATGGCTACTGCCATCCTCCACAGGCATCAGATTTCATCTTACTCAGCTTTGTATGTGAAGTAAAAACCAGCAACTCTCTAAGAATCTTCTTAGGCCTTCAGATCCCTAGTGATACTGCTGAGGCATCTAGTTTTACGAGTTGAACTACCAGGCTCTCAGCCTCTCCAGTGTATAGATAGCCAATATGAAACTGTACAGTTACTATTGTGAAAGCCAACTGAATAAATTCCTGTGTGTATATGTGTGTGTCCATTTGTTCTGTTTCGCTAGAGAACCATGCCTAATAATGTTTAACTTTCTTCCAAGACTCACCTTCTTCCTTTTTCCTTTCCTTTATTGCTACCACTCTCTGTGTCTCTTCTTCACTCCTGTCATTTTCCAAATTCCCCCACAAAGCCTGAACTTCCATCTGTGTTCCCTGCCTGACTTTCATTCATCCTATGCCAGGAACTATAGCCTTGGTCCATTTCTGGAATTAAGCACCTTTTTTTTTGTCCCCAGGGCATTGGCACTGACTATTTTCTTTGTCTGAAAAGCTCTGTGCTAAGGTCAGCCTTGAGTGACAGTTCACAAGTATGCTCCTGATAGAGGGTGCTCTTCCCAAAGCACTCCACTTTCCTCCTTTCCCAAGGTGCTCATCATCTCTTTCTCTCTCTCTCTCTCTCTCTCTCTGTCTGTCTGCCTGTATTGGTTGCCTTCTTTGTACTATCACTCTATACATATCTATTTTATTTATTTACTTACTTACTTATTTATTTATGTATTTATTCATTTATTTGTTTAAATCTGTGTCTCCTCAACTGAAATGTAAGTTCTGTCAAGACAGGGTCTAGACAATCCTTTCAGCACAGGAGCCCAACTCCCACAGGCCCTCAGTAAATAAAATACTCACTAATGAATGTCTGGCAAAAGAAACACTCCTCCATGCTACAACTTACATACCACTAAGTTTCTGCAGTGAAAAGGGTCGGCAAGTAGACATTATGAGAGATAGGTATGGAAGAGTCTGAAGATGTGTGTGTGTGCATGCGTGCATGTGTGTCTGTATGCTTGCACATACATAAAAGCACACCTGGGCAGGTGTCCATGAAGAGGGTGTCAGATGCCCAGGAGCTGAAATCACAGGTTGTTATCAGCTGCCTAGAGTGGGTGCTGTGAACCAAATCTGAGTCCACTGAGAAAAGTTAGCCCTCTACACTGCTGAGTCATCTTCCCAGGAAATACATTTCAAATGGTTCTTATGGGTAGCAAAACCCAGCGCAGCTGATAGAATATCTGTGGTGCTTCCCCCAGAGATGTTGTCTCTGAGAAAAACCAATGGATCTGGGCATTCTGATGCATGGATTCTAGAGATAAATTTTGAAAACTATCCCCCTAAAGTTTAAGCAGTATCCTAGATTGAATCAGGTAGTAGGTACCCTTGCTCACAGATTTATATACACCTATATGTCCATAAAGGAGACCATAAAGACTTGCTGGAGAAAGCAGATGGGATATCCCTTTCAAAGTTGAAATTAGAAAAAGCCAGATAAGGTGCTGGCAATGGTAATTAAAAAAAACTGCCTGGAATTGGCATTAAAAAAAAGAGAGATAGATCAATGGAATTGAGTCAAATACCTAGAAATAAACCCACACACCTAGAAACCCTTGAATTTTGACAAAGAAGCCAAAACCATAAAAATAGAAAAAAGAAAACATCTTCAACAAATGGTGCTGGTCTAACTAGATGTGTGCATGTAGAAGAATGCAGATAGATCCATATCTATCAGCCTGCACAAAACTTTAGTCCAAGTGGATTAAAAACCTCAACACAAAACCATGCACCAAATCTAATACAAAAGAAAGTGAGGAAGAGTCTTGAACTCATTGGTACTGTAGATAGCTTCCTGAAAGAATATAAACAGCTCAGGCAGTAAAATCAACAATTAATAAATGGGGCCTCATGAAACTGAAAAGCTTCTGAGAGGCAAAGGACACCATCAATAGGACAAAATGGCAGCCTACAGAATAAGAAAAGATCTTCACCAACCCTACATCTGACAGAGGGCAAATATCCAAAATGTATAAAGAACTCAAGAAATTAAACACCAAAACAAACAAACAAAAAAAAAAACAAATAACCAAATTAAAAATTGGGCACAAAGCTAAACAAAGAATCCTCAACAGAGAAATTGCTAATGGAAGAGAAGCATTTAAAGAAATATTCAACATCTTTACTTATTAGAAAATGCAACCAAAATGACTCTGAGATTCCATCATGCACCCATCAGAATGACTAAGATAAAGTACTCAAGTACAGCACATGCTGGCAAGAATGTAGAACAAGTAGAATACTTCTCCACAGCTGGTAGAAGTGCAAACTTGTACAACCACTTTGGAAATTAATCTGGAGCAGAGATTGAGGAAAAATCGCCAACCAATGACTGGCCCAACTTGAAACCCACCTCATGGGAGAGAGCCAGTCCTTGACACTATTAATCATACTCTATGCTTCTAGACAGGAGCCTAGAATAACTGTCTTCTGAGAGGCTTCAGCAAGCAGCTGCCAGGAATCAGGAATCTTATAAAAGAGAGGGAGGAAGGAATGAGAGAGCCAGAGGGTCAAAGATACCACAAGAAGACGTACAGCTTAAATTAACCTAGGCCCATGGGGGCTCACAGAGACTGAAGCACCAAAAACAATGCGCATTATGGACCCAGGCCCCTACAGATGTGTAGCAGATGTGCAGCTTGTTCTTGATGTGGCTCCCCTAACAAGGGGAGTAGAGGCTGTCTCTGATACTCTTGGCTGCCTTTGGATCCCTTTAGAGCCTAGCTGGGCTGCCTTGTCTGGCCTCAGTGAAAGAAGATGTGCCTAGTCCTGCTCTGAGTTGATGTACCAGGGTGGCTTGGTACCCATCGGGGGAGTCCCTTTCTCTGAGGATAAGGAGATGGGGGGAGGGGAGAGGATTGAGGATGGGGCTTGGAGGATAGGAGGAAGTGGGGTACTGAGATCAGCTTATAAAGCGAATAAAAAATAATGAAAGGGAAAGAAAGAAAGAAAGAAAGAAAGAAAGAAAGAAAGAAAGAAAGAAAGAAAGAAAGAAAGAAAGAAAGAAAGATCCTGCTAAAAAGAGGATTACTGAGGCCAGGTAAGTATTCACCCTTGTAAAAAATAGAAATAAATAAAAAATTAAAAAATTAAAAAAAAACCTCTACAACAAAGAAAACTGGCTCCTGGGCAGGAACAGATCTCAACATACAGAGGGATGCCTTCAGATGACACCAATATACTTCCTGACCCATCTTCCCTGATGGATATCCTTTCAACCCCAAAAACATTCCTTATACTCCCATCCCATAGGCCGAGAACAAGTTTGGGAACTCTTATTTTCTTAGAAGAAATAACATCCTCAAGACAAATTGAATTTTTCTCAATCCTGGGGAGCAAAGGGGTAATAGGATGTGTGTTGTGTTCTGTCTCCTTTGTGAAAACACCTTTCTCACTTGCAGAATGGTTCTGGAGTGAGCATCTTGGAAGATGAAAAGCAAATCTCTGGCCTATACTCCCTGCTCATTTTAGTGTGGTTCAAAATCAGTACAATGTGAACATTCAAAGACTTGCCATCTTAGTTTGCTGTCCCAGATTGTTGAGATCTAAAAACAATGGTAACTCTTTGATCACAGAATATTAGCATTAAAGAGTTCCTAACTGTAGCCAGCCAATTCAGCCTATTGTAAAACAAGAAGACATCAACCACATGGTTGCATAGTACAAGATGCAAAACCCATTCATTCACTCATTCATTCATTCACTCATTCAATTTTTTAAGTAGTTTTTCCAACATCTACCAGAGAATACCTCTGCATGACAAAGGAGATAGATTCAATTCATAAAATAACAACCAAGTTTCTACTTTGAGTCTATCACAGTAAGGGGCACAGTAGATATAAAGATAAATAATACACAGACTTTCTCTAGGTCACTGCTTAGTGGAGAAGAAGCAGATTTATATAGAACAGACCACTTTGTAACGTAATAAATGTCATCCTGGATGAGTGTGAATAGTGTTGTTACATCACATCTACTTCCACTTACATGTAAAAGGCCATTGCCTTATTTATGACAAAAAGAATTTAATAATGTATGTTATGGTGGGGTTGAAGTTCAACGTTAATGCAGAATGGAGGAAACTCTGCCAGCAAGCTGGGACACTCTACTTCAGACTGTTACACATTTGAAAGACATACAATAAAATGTAGTCAGGCCACACAGCATAATCTTTAGAATGTATAGAATTAAAAGGCTGGCTATATTAAGCACTGACAGGGATTTAAAGAAATCAGAAGTATCCATCCCTGCTGGTGGGGCAGTAGAGTACTAGGATTTAAAAAAAAAAAAAAAAAAACACTGACTTACAAATATTCCACTTTAAAAGTTAATAGTGTCTTCTGACCATGACAGGGATGTTATACCCATGACCTCTCTGTGATATGACTGTCTGCACAAGACAGTATCGGTCAACATTTCAGCATCTATCGATGGAGGGCTCAAAATGCCACACCCTTTGCTGAGGAGCTACTGAAAGGTGATGGCTCCTAGAAGAGCAAGAGTCCCCTCTATTTAGGTAAGAAGGTGGCTCCTGGTAGATTGCCATACCTCAGTAGGTGGCCTCTTACATATAGGCATGTGAATAGCACTTATTTAACTTGCTGGGTTATTAGAATCATAAAAAGAAGAGATGAAATTGGTAGGAAGATGTGTTGGGGGTCCTAGGAAGGTGGGACAATGGAGTAGGGATGGATATGATCAAGATACACTGTATACATGTATGAAAATTTTGAGGAGATAAAAAAAATGTTAAAACATTGATATATCTACCATGTGATCCTCCAGTCATTCCTGTCCTGGGTATCCCCCCCCCCGAAAAAATGACCACGTGAATATTCACGATGCTTTATTGGTATTCAACCAAGTCTGAAATGCTCTTAATGATTATCAGTGGGTGACAAAGGAGCCCCATAATCATCAACTCAAGGAATGTGGCAGAAAACAGAACAAACCACCCATAGAACCTACAACGAAAATAGATCTCAATTATGCAAAGCCAGGGAAGCCACAAAGGGCGTGGCTGTACAATAATTCCATCTTCATGTAATTTTATCAAGTTACAGAGATAAAATGCAGATTGGCAGCTTTTTTGAGGGACAGTGGCACAGGTTAGCAGTAAGGAGAAACTTCAGACATAATTTGACATAACCCTTGATGGTGACCTTTTTACATCTCTTCTGTGTCAGAGCTCAAAAGTGTCTTTATCTTCAGTTTATCAATAATGTTGATGAAAAATAGCTGGGCATGGTGGAGCATGTCTTTAATCCCAGCACTGGGGAGGAAGGGGCAGGTGGATCTCTGAATATGCTAGGCCAACCTGGTCTACAAAGTAAGTTCCAGAATAACCATGGCTGTTACACAGAGAAGGCCTGTCCTGAAAAGGAAGGAAGGAAGGAAGGAAGGAAGGAAGGAAGGAAGGAAGGAAG
>NW_026596326.1:2523255-2523948 GCF_907164565.1 Psammomys obesus | reverse complement strand
AAGGAAGGAAGGAAGGAAGGAAGGAAGGAAGGAAGGAAGGAAGGAAGGAAGGAAGGAGAGAGGGAGGGAGGGAGGGAGGGATGGAGGGAGGGAGGGAGGGAGGGAGGGAGAAAGGGAAAGGAAAGGGAATAAGAACCAAGGACCACTGATGGAGATAACCTAGGACCCCCGCACAGATGTAGCCCATGGCAGTTCATGTCCAAGTGGGTTCCATAGTAGTGGGAACAGGGACTGTCTCTGACATGAACTGATGGGCCTGCTCTTTGATCACCTCCCCCTGAGGGGGGAGCAGCCTTACCAGGACACAGAGGAAGACAATGCAGCCTGATGAGACCTAATAGAGTAGGATCAGAAGGAAGGGGAAGAAGAGCTCCCTATCAATGGACTGGGGGAGGGGCATGGGTGGAGATGAGGAAGGGAGAGTAGGATTGGGAAGGGAGGAGGGAGGGAGCTGCAGGTGGGAAACAAAGTGAATAAACTGTAATTAATAAAAATATAAAGAAAAAAAGAAAAAGGGGAAAGGAAAGAAAGGGAAGGGAAAAGAAAAGGGAAAAGGGAAGGGAATGGAAGGGGAAAGGGAAGAAAAAAGAAAGAAAAAAGGAAAGGGAAAAGGAGGAAAGGAAAAAGGAAAGGGAAAAGAAAAAGGAGGAAAGGGAAAAGGAAAGGGAAAAGAAAAAAGAAGGAAAGGGAAAA
>NW_026596326.1:2399462-2523245 GCF_907164565.1 Psammomys obesus | reverse complement strand
AGGAAAGGGAAAAGGAAAGGGAAAAGAAAAAAGAAGGAAAGGGAAAAGGAAAGGGAAAAGAAAAAAGAAGGAAAGGGAAAAGGAAAGGAAAGGAAAGGAAAGGGAAAGGGAAAAGGAAAAGAAAAAAAGGAAAGAAAAGGAAAGGAGGAAAGGAAAGGAAAGGAAAAAGGAAAAAGGAAAAAGGAAAGGAAAGGAATAAGAACCTTAGGAGAATGTGGAATGTGAAGGGGGCGTGATCTTACAGGGTCTATCCCAGAGCGTGATTCCCACTAACCTTCACCATTACCACCTCAACTCTGGATGCACAGCCATGCAGAACCCTCTCAGCTTCCCTGCAAAGCTTACTTACCTAACAAATGGGGATAATAATTCCAGGCCTTACTATTTTATGGGACCCATAACAAGCAGCTAATAGAACAGACACAAAGAGACCTTGTAGAATTTTAAACCACCATGTGCAGACTTGGGGCTGACTTCGTGGGCACCATCTAGATGGTATAAAGAATCAGATCTCTGATGGCCTCTCAGAAGAAAGATGACAAGGAGAAAGAAAGAGACATACCAGAGACCCATGACTGACCATCAAAGAGATGCTGAGGAGGTCAGAAGAAAGGATGGGGTGAGCTGGGAGAGCTGAACAGACAGCAACGACAATGCAAGGTGGGAGAACTAGGTTGAAGAATCCAACTAGCATGACAAGAAACAATGAAGTCAACAGATAAGGGAAAGGAAAGCACAGGGCAGACAATGGCTGCAACCTGGGGAAGAATGAGCTCTGAGGAACGCAGGCTGGGCATTCAGGTGCTGACTGATGTAAAAGCCACCCATCTGCTTTTGGTTGAAGAAACCCTTAGTGTGGTTATTGCTGCCCCTACCTATCGCTCCACGTTCCACTCTCCCACTGCCCTCCCATCAGCACATGCCTTACTATCTGAAAGTACTACCCAGACACAATGCCTGCTCTTCCTTAAGCTTACTGCCCTGTGCTCTCCCAGCTTCCTAACCCTGTATGCCACTGGCTTCCTTAGCACCTGGCACTATCTTTGCAGCACGGATCTCTGTTGTTCTTGCCTTGCTTCTTGGAATGACTGCTCACACTTGTCTCTCCCACCTCATCGCACCCTCCACCTGGGTAGAACATATCTATTCTGATCTCCCTTTCAAGCTGTGCTCAAACACAGAAACAGGATCGAAGGACGAGTACATGTAGATCCTGTATGAAAAAGAACTTTTCTAAAGTCTAAAGAATTAAAGAACCAAAGACATGTAGTACGTAAAAATAATCCATAGTTCTTACTTATTATTCTATTGGAGTCTTGCCGTTTTGCCCAAGCCAACCCTGAGTTTGTGGGAGCAAGTGATTCTTTCACTAATACTATAGGAACTGTATATACTGTATATATACTGTATATACTGTACAGCCTCTTCCCAAGGCCCAGGGATTAATGTGAAAGAAGACTCAAAAAAGATGTAAGAACCAGAAGTAGTAGATGAACACAAGGAAACAATATCTTTTTAGACCCATCAGGACAGTTGTACATATGAACTCAGAATGGTTGTGACAGCATGCACAAGATCTGTGTAATCTGATGCCAGTCTAAGTCCCAGCATGGACATGGGAGTTGAGCACGAAATCCCACCCCTAGGCATGGAGTTATTGTAATCGTTAGCTGCTGGGAGAGGAAGGGACAGTTTTCTCTCAGAGTGTAGCCCTGATCAGTCAATCAAGCTTCAGTGGAAAACCACATATCACAGAATATTGGGTCAGCACAAATTGCTCTTGATGGGTTAAAAAAATATTTAAAGGACACAAAGTTGGATATATAGGGAAGAGAGTTGATTTGAGAAGAATTCGATGAGGGGTAAATATTATCCAAACATGTTTAAGATTTTCAAAATCTAGAGTGGCAGTCATGACTGCTCATCTGTGTAGCCTAAATAAAATGGTTAAAAATGGCTCCCAGAGTAGCAAATGGCTAGTGTTAGTACCACATGTGAAAGACAATATGACCATACTTATATAGTGGACATCACAGGCAAAGCTATGCAATAGTATTAGTATAGCTAATAGCAAAACTATTAGCAATAGTTTTTCTAGCCTAGTAGGCCTTCAGTACTGGGTAATTAACTATGGTGTTCCCAGAAGTGAAATGTATAGTAAACCTACTAAGTTCTTGTTTGAACTGGATAAGTAGAAGAATTTCAGCACAAATGAATGAAGAGCTGCCATGAATCACAGCAACAGCAAATTATGACCACTTCACCAGTTTCCAAATATGAGGCAACTTACATACTCCAAGCCCCTTGAATGAAGAGGCAGCCATGCCTTTGTGAGTGGGGACCTTGCCACAACACCCAAAAACTTTGCTATTAATCTTTCTTCCCTATCTCCCCACAGGGACCTATGGCCTTCAACTTAGGGTAGCTGTACGTCTGGGAAAAGGAAATCAATCAGGCCTTCCTGAGACACTAGACACTAGCTCTGAATTGACCTTGGTTCTGGGAAGCTAGAAAGTACTGTGAGCCTCCAGTTAAGTCAGAGGTTTACAGAGGCTAGGTGATCAATGGAGTTTCAACCAAAGTTTGATTCACAGCCAGTCCAGTGGGTCCCCAAACTCATCTCACGGTTATTTGCCCAGTCTCCGAATATACAATTGAGATAGATCGAAGTTGACAGAATCGCGAAGTCTCTCTAATCTGTGGAGCGAGGCCTATTAAGGTTGGAAAGGGCAAACGAAAGCTTCTGGGGTTGCCTTTGCCAGGGGAAGGACTGAAATGGTTAAGAGATAAATGAACGGGCCTCTGCAAGCACAGCAGGAGGCTTCCACCTGGCTGTGCATCCATGGCTGGTGTGAAGATGGCCTGGGTCTCCCTGGAGTAACACAGTGAAAGGAGGAAAGCCTCATCTCAGTCTAAGAACTGGCAAGACACTAATAGCCAGTAAGCTACAGACCTGAAGCACCTTGAACAAAGGATAATGATAAGAGGAAGTTGAAAAGAGAAAATCCAAGGGGGCTTAAAATAGTTAAGAGATAAAAACATAGGGCTACAGGTACACGCTGTAAACTATTGTTTCTTTTCCCTCTTTTTCAAACATGAATACGAAGAGGCAGAGAGATAAAGTAATTTGCCTTATATCTCAATATTCGTGATAGGCAGAATCAGGTAACCTGTGTCCTAACTTCAGCCAGTTCACTCTTTCCAGTTTTTAAAAAAGAAAAAAAAAGAGAGACTCTGTCCACCTCTTTATTTGGTTCTTTCATCTCAGTGAAATTAGCTGGTGGGTCACTAAAAATATCAATGGCTATCCGTGATCTGCATTCACTTCGAAAGCTCCTTGTGCTACAGAATCTTCCCTGTCCAGGCTAAGAAAAAAGAAAGTTTACAATCCAATCAACTCCATAAGCTAAAAGGAGCTTCTGTTCAGCTTACATCAGCAGGAACAGCTCTACGTTGATATTTTGACGTCCATCTTCATTCACTGTGCAGGCTTCTCAGAGCGAATCTTACCTGAGGGAGCCTGGAACAGCCAACTCAAGTGAAGAAGAGGGTCAGAGGAAGCCTGACCTCCCTGGATCAAATGAATTGCTGTGGCAGGTAAGCATCCTGCTCAGAGACAGCTTCCCCTTTAAGAACACAGGCTGTCTCCAGTGTGGATATGTAATGGGAAAACACCCCTTATCATAGAAAGTATTAGGACACTGGTTAGTTGGTCAGTGGAACACCGTCCTTCCAGCCCCCAACGTGTCAACAGCTCGACTCCAATGAGGTGGGATGGAATGGAATAGCCGGAAACAGGATTAACTGAGAGACTATTTATGCAAGACAATGTGTTCCCGAATTTTCACAGTCTCTACCCAGGTTCCTGTAGCTGATACCATTTTATAGATGTTAAAACTGAGGCATGGAGAAATTAAGTTACATGAAGTCACAGCGTCAGGACAGAGAGGAGTACATTCAAGTCCATATCTGTCAGGCTTTAGGTCCATCTAGCTTCTATGGGTTTAGTGATAAAGTTTGGAAAAAGAGCCCAAAACAAATTTACAAAGAAGTATAAGTGCAGGTATGTCTAGGCATATAGGTAATACGGATAAAATTAGACCAGAGCATATCCCACAGAATGGCTTTCTTTCATGAATACTGGTTACTTAAAAGAGCACTTAGAGCAGTGGTCTCACCCTTCCTAATGCTGCAGTCCTTTAACAGAGTTCCTCACGTTGCAGTGAGGCCCAATCAAAAAATTATTTTCGCTGCTACTTCATAACTGTAATTTTGTTCCTGTTACAGCTCATAATGTAAATATGTATGTTTTCACACGGTTTTAGATGGCCCCTGTGAAAGGGTCATTCAACCCCCAAAGCGTTGCCACCCACAGGTTGAGAACTGTTGACTTAACCTTTGATAGTGAGTTGATATTGCTGTCACATCTAGGCATAGTGTAGGAACATAATCAATTTGATCCATAATAAATAAGAAATAAATTCTCCTCTAATCAGACTTATTCGGTTCCATGACCTCAGTAGAGTTGGGTCTGGGGATAGAGATGTAGTCATTCAAAGGGATTACAGTTCAAGGGCAACTTCATGTGTGAAAAAAATCTCAGAGACCCACTGCTGTTATGTGCTCTGGGACAAATTCTCCCACCACCATCTAACAGTGTTAACTTCCCACATCGCCTGTGAGAGCTAAATGGAATTGCCTATATGAAACACTCGGCGCAATGCTAGGCACAAAGGAAGTACCTGACAAATGCTGGCATTGCACTGACTGAGCACTTCTGTAACCCCAAGCCCAAGTGTTCTTATGAACTGTATTACTTCTCTTTTATTGACGCCATTTTCTCTGGATTCCTTTAGTAACCTTATTTTAAAATATGAACATCTTTTTAGTTCTGTTGCTCTCCTTGTGGAGCTCCTGTCCTCTCCAGGTCTTACTATTTCCCACTTCTTTCATGAGATTCCCTGCACTCTGCCCAAAGGTTGGCCATAAGTCTCAGTATCTGCTTTGATAGTCTGCAGGGTAGAGCCTTTCAGAGGCCCTCTGTGGCAGGCTCCTGTCCTGTTCTGTTTTCTCCTTCTTCTGACGTCCATCCTCTTTGCCTTTCTGAATGGGGATTGAGCATTTTAGCCACAGTCCTCCTTCTTGATTAGTTTCTTAGGGTCTTTTCTGAGACTGATATTCCAACCAAAGACCATTGATGGAGATAACTTGGAACCCCTGCACAGATATAGCCCATGGCAGTTCAGTGTCCAAGTGGGTTTCATAGTAATGAGGACAGGGACTGTCTCTGACAGGAACTGATGGACTGCTCTTTGATCACCTCCCCCTCAGGTGGGAGCAGCCTTACCAGTCCACAGAGGAAGATAATGCAGCCACTCCTGATGAGACTTGATAGACTAGGATCAGAAGGAAGGAGAGGAGGACCTCCCCTATCAGTGGACTTGGGGAGGGGTATGCATGGAGAAGGGAGAGGGATGGTGAGGTTGAGAGGGGAGGAGGAAGGGGGCTACAGGGGATAAAAAGTGAATAAAGTGTAATTAATACAAATTAAAATAAAAAAATATGAACATATTTTCTTAGGAAAAACGCACAGTCACCTTAGCTCGATATACCATTTTAATGGCAGTTATGATTAAGTCAGTGGTAACCAGCAGAACAGAAGACCAGAGAAGGGAGGGACTGCAGAGGCCATGGAGGTGTGTGTGTGTAGAGGGAGTTCATGAGCATGGGCTCTAGAGAAACACGTAGGACAGTACCTTAACATGGTAGGATTAGAGAGATGTGAACTCTGGGGGTGAGGCTGGGTGGTGACTGTGAAAGTCTGTTTTGAAGAAAGTAGAGAGAAAGACATAGTCAGGTCAGCAGCACAGAGCACAAGTAAGAAACAAAAGTCTAGAACAAGGCCTTCACTATTTCCCTCACTTACTAGAACCTCAACAAAAATAATTAAGTTCCTATGCCTTGATTGTTCCATTTGTAAAACAGGAATAGGAGTGCCTATAAGAAGCTGGTGCTATCTATCTATCTATCTATCTATCTATCTATCATCTATCTATCTATCTATCTATCTATCTATCTATCTATCTATCTATGTGTGTGTATGTGTGTGTCAGTATGTGTATTTGAGTATGTGTGTATATGTGTGTGTGTATATATATATATATATACATGCATATATATATATATATATGTATACATATATATATATCAACAAACACAAAGTATTGTCACAACTGCCATGAGTACCAGAAACAGCAACAGAGCATCCTAACAAAAGCCACGCTCTCAGAGCTCCCTGCTATCAACTTCAAGGCACTCCACATGAGGATGTGAAATGACTCAGCAAACCTCAGTGTCACTGCTGGCAACATCAGTATTTGACAGGTCACTAAACTCACTGCTGCATACTAATGCAAGACTTAAAAAAAAAAGAAAAGAAAAAGAAAGCCAATCTTCCTGCAGCAGTGACCCCTAATTGCTCTCCCAGACCCCTTAAGGGTTATATTTGAAGACTTTGGCAGGCGAGGAACATCATTTGCCAAGTGCAGCTTTGGGCTTTGTCCACCCTGGAAACACCTTACTGAGGAGGGCTCCTGCCTGAAATTCCTGCCTCCGTGAGGTAACTCTGCGTCAGAAAGGGACATCACTATGAACTTGACATTATCACCATTAAAAACCTACTGCAGATAAGGAGTAGATGCTCTGCAACTCCCAGCAAGGCAGAGGAAAAAGCCTAAACTTCAGAAGGTTCGTCAGGCAGGTGATGAGTTTGGTGAATGGGTAAATGCACCACCCAATCAGGTGGGCCCTACGACAGCACAGTGACCAAATTTAAATGGGGAGGGATGTGTTTGGATTATTAAGTTTGAAGAAAGGTAATTTTAGACCAAATAAGATATTTTCTTTTCATTGGTATCTATGTTAAGGGAAAGAGAGGCTGGACCGGAAATTCATAAATTTGAGGCATCTTAGAGAAAAACAGTAGAAGACTTGAAATGGGAAGAGAAGAAAGAAGGCATGTTGTTGCTTCTCAAACCACACCACATAGACGAGAATCTGCCCATGAGATAGTCTGGCTCCAACCTGAAGATGGCCACACCATCCTTACCCCCATGTTGCCAATATTGATACACCCCCAACCCAGTCATGTGGTGACCTCTGCTGGCATCCCTTGGGTAAGACACAATTGGTGCAAGTGAGTCACAAGCCCTTCGAGGAAGAATCATTTTGATCCAATATGTCTTCCGAAGTCCACGCCCAGATTATGCTTTATCTAACACTTTTCCATTGAAAGGAAGCAAGCTTCCACTGGGGAACTGGCTTGCTCGTGGACTTGGGAGAGAAAACAAAAGAGGGCCACAGATGATCTTTCAGTATCTGAAATTAAGTTGCACTAAGGAAGGGTCATAGCATATGAAAGAGATACAGAGACCGACCTGGCAGAGCTCCTTGTTTCCAAAGCGGGAGTCCTCTAAGTCAAAAATAAACAGTGGTCCCAATTCCTTCCAAAAATATAAAACAAATAGACTTACATTTTATACTACCAAAATAAATGACTGATTGGCTGAATGCATGAATGACTGACTGAATGAGTAAAACTTCCTTATATTAAAAATTATAAATAGTGTAAGCTGATCTTCTCATTAAGCTTAGTAAGGTAGAACCTGAGTCCTTGTTGAGTGTGTGATTTGATGACTTGCCTCCAAAGAAAAGTATATAGACAAAGGAAAGGACAGTAACTTCACCAAGGAGAAATCCGAGAGATTATATTTAAGCCAAGTGACCAAGCTTAGCATTGCAACTTCACCAAGGAGCCATGTTAATAACACACACCCTCTGGTGCTTCAGGATGGCACTTCCTGAATGGGTGTGATGGTTAATATTGATCACTAGCTTGATTGGACTGAAAAACACCTGGTAAAGCACACACACACACACACACACACACACACACACACACATCTTGACATATCTGTAAAAGCTTTTACCAAGACCATTACATCACGGAAGCTCAGGCTTGATTTTCATTCAAGATGGAGCCAAAAGTTCAACAGACTTTGGGGAACTGGCGGAGCTGTGAGAAATAGGATGGAGTTGGAGGAAGTGTGTCCTAGTCTTGTCTATGACTGGTTAGTTCTACTTCCTGTTTGCCAAGCCTTGAGCTGCCTTGCTGACTATCTATTTAAAAAAATGGACTTCAGCTCTCTAAAAATATTAGCAAACAGGGATCTCCCTTTAAGTTGCTTCTGTAAGATGTTTGAGTTGGCCCTGGTGATGGAGAAAGCATCAAAATGCATATTACAAGGAACATTCCACAAAACGTAAAACTGATCAATATCACTCAAAACTGTCAATGACAAAAAAAAAAAAAGAAAGAAAAAGAAAAGATTGAGCAACTGTTCAAGAGGAGGAGCAGTTAGAGAGACATGACCCCAGCTATGTGTGGCATCCTGGGCTCTTGGATATGGCAACAGGAGGAGAATACTAGTGGGCAAACCTAGTGAGATTTTAAAAGAAATCCTGTGTTCCAGTTACAGGAATACCAGAAGAGACAGCTCCTTCAAGGAAACAAACTTACCATGCGCATGTGAGATGTTAACGTTGCAAAGAAGTGGACGAGGTATCTACAGACACATGTACTATATTTCAACTCTAAAAGGAAATATGAAATTATTATGAAAAGTTTAAATATATTTAAAATCATAAGTAATTTTATGTATATATATACACACATTATATATATTATATATTATTATATATAAAATAATATATAATATATGTATTATATATTATATCATACGTATTTGAAATAGTCATTGAAGAGGCTCAGAATGGAAAATTTCAGCTGCGTGACTATGATGAGGAGTTTTCTAAGTGAAGGTGTCTCCACAGGACTTTGTTGCTGCCTTGGGAATTGAATGCCTAGGTGACAGGCCCAGTGTTGCCTCAGGTCATGAATTTCCACCAATCAAAGAATCTTCCTGGGTCATTAGCCATACAATAAGGAACAGCAGTTTCATGTGCTATTGGATAGACTTGCCTACAATCCTTCCATAAGAAAAATGGGAAACCATATCATTGTGTTTCTATGCTAACAATGACAAATGACCCTGCTATTTTGTCTTAGTGTTTGTTGCCACGTGACTTCTCAGAGTTCGGTGAAATAGCCAAGTAGCTCATGGAGATATAAAGAATAGAACTGGTATGGTGTGGAGAAGGATGCTATGATTTAGTAAGAGGACAGGATGCAATTTTATTTTGCCAAGGACTTCCTCCTAATCAAACCAAGACATTGACCATATGAATCCGGCACATAATTCTATGCTTCTTAGCATACTGGTAGCATTTTGCTCCACTGATGAATCATTCCTTTTCAATGTATTTCTCCATTGAGCCTTCAGGACACTACAGTTTCTGGTTTTCCTTCCATTTCAATGGTTCTCAGGCTTATGTGACAGAAATTGCTCATCTCACTAGCATCTAACATTGCAGTAAATCAAGGCTTGACTTCTGTCCTCTCTTTCTCCAGTCAGTTCCCCTGACGTCATCCAATTTCATGGCATGTAGATGTCAAAATGTTCTCAAATATATCTATTCTTCTCTGATGCCTCTTTTTAACTCCAGACTCACATCACAAGGTCTTTCAGACCTATCTGCTAGGGTACCTTCTAGAAATCTGAATCCAAACTGTCTGAAATGAAGCTAATATTCCTTCATTCCCTAATTCCTCAAGTTCTGTTCCACTCACAACTTCTCCATTAAGGCAACTCAGTTCTTCCAATTGCTCAAGCCACAAACATTACAGTCCTTTCTGACTTAATATCCCAAGACCTGAACTTTTTTTTTTCTCTACGGTACATAGAATCTGACCTCTGCTAGTGCTGTAACTAACTACAAGTCTGGTCTGACCATCAGCATTTCTTGCCTGGGTAACTGTGATTCTTTCTAACTGGTTTCTCTGTTAAATCCCTCCTATAGTCAACTCTCAGCAAGAATCCAGAATATGTCAAATTATGTCAGCTCTGTTCAAAAAATCCTGTAAAATCATTCCCCACATGACTCAGAGGAAAAACAGAAGTGCTTTCTCAGCCCTGTGTGAGCTAGCCTCTAATGCCTCACTGTCCACAACTCCATGACACCAGAATGACTCTGATCCCTCTACATCAAGAATTGTATGATTGTATGATTTAGATTAAAAACAGAGGACACTCAGCTACATTTCAATTAGATAATAACATGAGCCATACAGTTGAGGACCTTTAATTTGGGGTATGCTTATGCCCAAAGTTCATTAGTTATACAAATTTGAAAATTCACTAGAGACATGTTATTTTTATTTGCTAAACATGGGAACTATACCAAGATGCCTGTTTATCCATAAAGCCCATTTTGATGTTCCTCTGTAAAACTATACATACCCACAGTATACAATCACTGTGTTTCATCAACACAGTGTTCTAGATAGTTTATCTTTTGTCTATGCTATAATGTCAGCTTCCTGAAGGATAAGAACATTTATCATATTGAAAGAACCCGGAACTCCACTGGTCCATGGTGGATACTAAGTAAACAGTAATTGAAAATGAGAGTCTTAATGGATTTAAGATATTTTTTCTCCCTTTGTTGTACCATATGGTAGGAAAGCCAAAACCACATGCAGTAAGACCCTTTTTCTTTTCTTTTTTTATTTTTTTAAAATTTAATTTAAATTTTTTATTATTAGTTGCATTTTATTAACTGTATAGCAGTTGTATCCCACTTCCTTATTCCCTCCCAATCCCACCCTCCCTCCCTCATCTTCTCCCTGCCCCTTTCCAAGTCCACTGATTGGGGAGGACCTCCTTCCCTTTCATCTGACCCTGTTTTATCAGGTATCTTCAGGACTGGCTGCAAAGTCCTCCTCTGTGGCCTAGCAGGACTGCTCCTTCCTTGGGGGGTGGGGAGGTCAAAGAGCCTGCCATTGAGTTCCTATCAGAAATAGTCCCTGTTTGCCTTATGCAAATCAAAGTTGCCTGAGATTTCATCTTACACCCATCAGGATGGCCAAGATCAAAAACTCAAGTGACAACACATGCTGGAGAGGTTGTGGAGAAGAAACCCTCTTCCACTGCTGGTGGGAATGTAAACTGGTACAACCACTTTGGAAGTCAATCTAGAACTTCCTCAGACAATTAGAAATAGTGCTTCTTCAAGACCCAGCTATACCACTGCTAGGTATATACCCAAAATTTGCTCAAGTACACAAGGACATTTGCTCAACCATGTTTGTAGCAGCTTTATTTGTAATAGCCAGAACCTGGAAACAACCCAGATGTCCATCAACAGAGGAATGGATACAGAAATTATAGTACTTTTACACAATGGAATACTATTCAGCAATTAAAAACAAGGAAATCATGAAATTTGCAGGCAAATGGTGGGACCTAGAAAAGATCATTCTGAGTGAGGTATCCCAGAAGGAGAAAGACACACATGGTATATACTCACTTATATAGACCTATAAGATATGATAACCATAATGAAATCTATACACCTAAAGAAGATAAACAAGAAAGAGGACTCGGGGTAAGATGACCAATCCTCACTTAGAAAGACAAATTGATATATGACAGGAGTCTACCGCAGAAGGCATCTGAAAGACTCTACCTAGCAGTGTTTCAAAGCAGATACTAAGACTCATAACCAAACCTTCGGCAGAATGCAGGGAATCATATGAAAGAAGGGGAGTTAGTATGATGTGGAAAGGATAGTTGCTCCACAAGGACCAAATATATCTGGGCACAGGGGTCTTTTCTGGGACTAACACTCCACCAAGGACAATGTATGGATATAACCTAGAACCTCTGCTCAGATATAGCCCGCGGTAGCTCAGTAACCAATTGGTTTCCCTTTTTCTTTTCTAACATCCAGAATCAGGGACATTTGGTAACACACATCAGTTCACATCACTAACAGGCTGAGAGTCTAAACTATAAAGCTAGCTCTGTCAAACTTGGAATTCCATTCTTTTTCCTGAGCCGGGTGACAAAAGGCACATCTCATTAAGAGGAAATTTTGAATTTATTTATTTGGATGGGATTTTATACAGGATCTCCATTTGGTGTGTGAAACATATGTTGTTTGGGAAGATGATACTCAGACCATTGTGCTTGGTTTAAAGTAAATGTCATCTTGTATGGAACAGAAATACAGCAATTACTCTCCTCAGCTCTGTGGCCCCTGTCTTCTATCAAAGCTGCCTGAAGTCATGTGCTTTCTCTCACGTACAAAGCACATATTTGTCAAATTGTTTCAAGATGTCTCCAAGGTACAATTTTGTTTTATAGTCATTGTCATCCCAAACTATTTAGTGTTAATTTCTTACAGCCTACTCCACTGTCAGCTTTCCTCATCATTGATATTTATTTCTCAGCAAAATGTGCATTTATATATTGACATTTTTAGTAAATTGGGCTATAATAAATCTGTCTGTGTTTGTATCTATTTTTCCTTGTGTTCAAGAATTCAAGGCAAGATGATGCGTTTATTAACTCGGTGACCAGTGGCACAGAGCAACAAGGAAGGACAAATGCTTTGAGTTAAAGCCTTGTATTAGATGGGATAGCAGCTCCCTGCTGCTATGTTGATGCCCAAAGACTAAGATTGATTTTTTTCTGACACAGATTCATGAAGTTCAGTTTGTCCTCAGACTCACTAAACAGTCAGTTGGCTGTGAACTCCTTGCCTCCAGCTCCTAAGTACCTGTATTGTAGGTGTGCACTGCCACACCCAGTACATACAGTGCTGAGATAACAGATGTCCTCATACATGCTAGGGAGGGACTTTACCCTCTGAGCTATATCCCCAGGCCCTAGTATTTGCTTTGACAGCTGCACTGTTTGAATAAGCAACTCCACACAGACAGACAAAGACATTCATCTCCATCTCTTGATCACTAAAAGTCTGTAAAGGGGGACTGCATGCTAAGAAAACCCAGACAGGTATATGGAGAGCTTGACAAAGACCTACATCTCACATTGCCTCAGCCACAAGTTAAAACAGGTTTTGAGTTAGACCAGAGCATGAACCTCAGCCTAGCAGCTTGCTGTCTGACTTGTCACTTAACCTTGCTAAGTCTGTGATGCCCTTTCTATGTCCTAGGTTCTGACTATATTATGAACCATGTGGAGCCCTTTTAAAGATCAAGTGATGGGCACACGCATGCTCAGCATTATGCTAGCCTATTGTTACCGCTCCAGCAGTTACCATTACAACCTCCTGCTTTTTACTACAGCTACACCTACTTCTTCACCAATTTGTTTCTGTCTGGCTTCTGCCGCCTCCTCCCTTGTACTTGATCATCCTGTATTATCTTCACAGAAGCGGTGATTCAGAATGATGACTGCACCAAGTCGACTGTGGAGTGCCTTCCTTTGTATTTAGGATAAGATGTTCCCAGTACACTGGAGGGCACCCTGAGGAGCTCCAGCCATGAAGAGTTCCATCAGGCCTGGAACCCCCCCCAAAAAACTGGAGGCCCTCCCTTAGACAGCCTCATGCTATTGCCATGATTGCTGCAGCTTTGGTGAACTGGCTTAATTTCTCAGAGTTTCAGTACAATAATCCATAAAATGGGAATAAACCCTCACCCCACTACCTCCTAGGATAGCTTAGTAAGCTGCACAATGCTGAGCAGATATGCCCTTTTCATACTCTTGCCTTTAAAGGAGAAGAGACTTTAGCAGAATTCAAACTGGGAGAAGAAAACAGGACAGCGATTATGTTTTACGATTATGTGACTACAGTTATTAGGGTCAGCAACACAATGAGCAGATGCTATCTCCTTTGAGGAATTTATGGACTATCAGACATTGTTAGGGATATCTTTATATTCGACCCTAGATAGGAAACAGTTGCCCAAAATAGGTCCCAGGAGTTGTTTCGTTTTGATTTTCTACTAACTAAACGATACTACACACAGTCAAAGTTATTGCAAAATAATGGCACTAAAGCAGCATGCTACTGCTTTATCAGAGGGCAGAGAGGATATTAATCTACCTAGAATGAACAATAAAGTTATGATGAACATAGGAAGATATTAGCTTCCTGGAATGAACGTAAGGTTTGAGTCATTATCCAGCAAACTACCTGCTTAAAAACATATGTGACGGCCTCTGTCCTGGACCCTAGACTATGATACACTCATGTGAAACAAGTGTGGATGGAGTGAGCTAGAGAGTGTAAAGACTTGTGGGTCAGTATGCAAGGTCAGAAAGAACCCTGAAGTCAGCAGGGCTTGCTGGTTCGGGCCTGTGACCCCAGCTATTCGGGTAGCAGGAGGATCACTCTTCATGCTCTGCCTGGGGTACGTAGTGAGGACAAATCAGCCAGAGTAATTTAGTGAGGATATGTCTCAAAATAAAAAGTGAAAAAGGAGGACACTGTGATTCAGTTGCAGAGCACAAACCTAGTGTGTATAGTACCCTGGGTTCAGCCCCAGCACCAGCATCACAACAGAGAGAGAGAGAGAGAGAGAGAGAGAGAGAGAGAGTCAGAGACAGACAGACAGAACAGAGAAAAGAAAGACTAACCTGGTATTCAGAGGCAAAATCTTCATGCCTGGACTTAGCCTTTCCTTTCATAAAAGGTGCACTAAGCTTTCTAGAGTTATTTTAATATTGAACTTATACGAGTTGGAAAATTATATAGGAAGAACCTAAAGCTCTACATGAATGTTAACAACTGGGTTGAAACAAATGCACCTCGTCTTTCTGTAGAGGTGGAGGTAACCTTGCACAGTGCAAATGAACAGCCCCAAGGTTAAGTTAAGAAAACCTGCTAAAAATCAAAATGACTCTGAGATTCCATCTTACACCCGTCAGAACGGCTAAGATCAAAAGCTCCAGTGACAGCTCATGCTGGCAAGGATGTAGAGCATTGCTGGTGAGGGTGCAAACTTGTACAACCACTTTGAAAATCAATTCGGTGTGGTGTTTTTTTTTTTTTTTTCCCAGAAAATTGGGAATAGTTCTACTTCAAGACCCAGCTATACCACTTATGGGCATATACCCAAAATACAGTCCCCCATACCACAAAAACATTTGTTCAGCTATATTCAAAGCAGCTTTATTCTTAATAGCCAGAGATTGGAAACAACCTAGATGTCCCTCCACTGAAGAATGGATAAAGAAACTGTGGTACATTTACACAATGGAGCATTACTCAGCTATTAAAGACAATGACATCATGAAATTTACAGGCAAACGGATGGAACTAGGAAATATAATCTTGGGGCCACCCATGCCCAGAAAGACGAACATGGTATGCATTCATGTATAAGTGGATATTAGCCATAAAGAACAGATTACCATGCTACAAGTCACAGACCCAAAGAAGCTAAGTACCAAGAAGAGCCCCAGGGATGATCCTCGAATCTCACTGAGAAAGGGGAAAGAAAATAGACATGGCAGGATGGATAGAAGGAGTGGACTGCATGAGAGATAGGGTGGGGAGAGTAACAGGAGGGATCAGCTGTGAGGAGGACTGAGGAAGAGAGAACCGGAATGGGGGGGGGTGCATCTCTGGGACAAACTAGAAACAAAAGACAATGGAAACTCCCAGGAATCTATGAGGGTGACTCCTGGTGATAGTGGATATGGAACCTAAAACAGCCACCTCTTTAACCAGGTAAGACTTCCAATGGAGATATAGGGACACTAACCCAGCCACAAAAGCTTCAACCCACAATTTTTCTTGCCTATAAGATGTGCAGAGATAATGAGAGAGTAGAAATTGGGGAAGGGGCCACCAATGACTGGCCTAACCTGAGACCCCAGCCATGAGAGGGAGCCTACCTCCGACACTATTAATGATATTCTTCTATACTACAGGAGGCTAACATAACTGTCATCCAAGGGGCTTCATCCCATAGCTAATGAAAGCAGATGTAGAGAATTACAACCAAATATTAAGCAGAGCTCAGGGAATTTGTGGAAGATGGAGAGGAAGGAATGAAGGAGCCACAGAGGTCAAGGATACCACAAGAAAACCTATAAAGTCAACTAATCTGGGCCCACAAGTGCTCACAGGGACTGAACCACCAACCAGAGACCATGCAAGGAAAGGACCGAGGCTCCTACACATATTTTACAGATATGTAGCTTAGTTTTCACGTAGGATTCCTAACAGCAGGAGCAGGGGCTGCCTCTTACTCTGTTACCTGCCTTTGGATCCCTTTCCTCCTAATTGGTCTTCCTTGTTTAGCCTCAATAGATGTACCTAGTCCTATTGCAACTTGATATCCCAAGGCTGGTTGGGGTCTCCCCTTCTTTAAGGAAAAAAAATGGGAGGGGAGGAGAGAGGGAGGAACTAGGAGAAGAGGAAGGAGGGGAAGCTAGCATTGTGATATAATGTAAAGTAAAGAAATTAATTAATGAATAAAAAAGGAAAAGAAAACCTGCTCACATCCACAAATTAATGGATGTGGACTTTGGATCTCTCCCTGAAACCAGGATTTCTTCTATGGAAAATGAAAAGGAAGAAGAAGAAGAGAAGGAGGAGGAGGAGGAATAGGAGGAAGAGAAAAGAAAGAAAGAAAGAAAGAAAGAAAGAAAGAAAGAAAGAAAGAAAGAAAGAAAGAAAGAAAGAAAGCACAGAAACCTTTCGTAGCTCCCAAGTTTTGGGTAAACTACATTGAGAAAAGAAGAGGGAAGCAAATGTATCTTGTAAACAATCTCTCAGCAACCTAGAGGTTCCTTCAGCAGCTTTATATTTTTTTAAAAATTTTAATGGAACAGTACATTCCTTTTCTTCTTTTCTTTTTTCTTTCTCTCTTTCATCTATTCCTCCCTTTGAATTAGATTCTTTAGGTAATATATTAAAATTTGTGCATAAAAGTGAAATATGCAATGAGTATCACTTTGAACACCCACACTAACTCTTCTGATCCTTCCAAAGACCCACTCCATTTTCTCAAACTTCTCAAGCCTATCTTTTTCCCGCCTCTCCTTATCCCTAGAGGTATTCTTAGTTTATGTCTCAGAATCAAAGTCATACTTTACTGTGTCCTGGTGAGAAGACCCTGTCTCCTTTACGGCTCCCTTTCTATATTGTTCTCCTTGGTCCAAGCAACAGCCACTCCAAATGTCTGTTCTTCCAACAAAATTCAGCCCTACCGTGGGACCTCTACAAACAATGATGTAGTTTTAATACCTGAAATGCCATTCCACAGAGTTTTACAGACCTGCTTCATTTCAATCACTCAGCATCAACTTAGGTCTGACCGTTTGGGAGAAGGCATCCCTGCACAGCAATGGGAACCTCAGGACTTCAGGTATTCCATCTCAGTGTCTTCTTGCAGCTTTATGCAACTCAAACCATCAGTCTGTGGCCAGAGGAAATGTTTTAAATAAGCACAGGGACAATTTTGATTGGCATGATGATGTTGGCATTTGTTCAATAGGGATAAAAGATGTTCAGCATCCTGTGAGCATAAGATACAACTACACAGTGAGACTACATCTCCCACCAACACCACTAGATTCCTGTGGAGCAGCATAGATTTTTCTTATATTTGGAACATGGGCTACTGTATTAGTTTGCAATTACTGTTGTAACCCATTGCCATAAACTCAGTGGCTTTAAACAACAGGATCTTATTCTTTCACATTTCTGGAGATCAAAAGTCTAAAATCAATGTGTCAAAAGGATGGGCTGACTATGAAGAGCTCAGGGAATAATGTCATATCATCAGCTTCTAACAGACATCTGCAACTGTACCAACCTCTTATATATATTGTCATATACCCTATTAATGACTCCAATGACCTTGATTGGATAACTTCTCAGCTTAATTCCATCTGAAAATTCCTTTCTACAATTTGAGGGGCATTCAAAAGTCCCGGGAATAGGATCCAGATATTCTCATGTATCCATCATTCATTACCCCTTGATGCAGAAGAGCAAGGACCTTTGTCATGTTAAGTGTTACAGGTCTAAGATACAGCCCAAGCCTATCATGCACAAAGTTCTGAAAACTTACCTGATGCTGGATGGGGAAAAAAAGTTGCATTCATTTTTTTCAAGGCAGCTGATAAACCCATCAGTTGGCAAGCCCATGTGTGAATGTGGGCATATAAATAAAGCTGTAGTATAAGCCAGTGTTGTCACCCCTTACGAATATAGATTTATTCATATCAAAAACTCCTTTGCAACAAACAGAATTCTTCTTCAGAAACAGTAATGTGACTTTGTCAGCATCTGCCCAACCCTGAACTTTCAGAATAAATCTTCCCATGAGATGTACCTAGCCATCAATCTTTCCACCGGCTGTTTTCACAAGGTATTGGTTCTAAATGAGGAAAGGAAGTTAATCTCAAATGTTCATACTTTATAGCTTAACATGGTCTTATTTCAAAATGATGTCGCCATTATTACTGTTGAGGTAGGCGATGTTTTTAAAGTGTTATCCTTGAAGGTGGTACCTGGAAGAATATAACATGCCTTAGTCTGTCTGCGCTGCCACTACTAAACACCTAATAGTAGGTAAGGTAGGGTAGAAATGCCACTGTTCTGGAGACAAGGACACTCAAGACAGGTTGAGTGTCTGTTGAGATTCTTTCTGTCCAGTGGTCCTCTCATGTAAGGAGAGATGGAAGGGATAGGCAGACCATCTGGTGAGGGCTGTTCTCTTTCTAAAATGGAAGCTTGTTGCTACACTCTTCAGAGGGAACAGGGATAAATATGTTATCATAAAGCAAAAAGCACAGAAGGACCAGGTGGCTCCCTTAAGATTTTCTTTTTTAATGACAGTATCAATCCTGCTCATGAGAGCACAGCCCTTACAGCCTAATCACAGACACACATACACACACACACACATACACAGAGAGAGAGAGAGAGAGAGAGAAACTCTATGATTTAATGCCATCATCTTCAGAACACAGTCAAACCACAGTGCAACAATATAGCAGAGTTTATTCACAACAAAACAGGATGGAACTTAGACCATAAACCATAAATATTTACAAACTTTGTTCTCTGGAAATTTTTCCTTGAGTCAAACTGAGAAGAGTGTGATATACCACAAATTTTCTAAGGCCAGCCTGACACATGCAATTTACAAGCCCACCCTTCATGTGTGCCGCACCTTGACACTTGCTTGTCATAGTCTTTGTGCTCAAAGGGGTCAGATCGAATGGACCCAGACAATTCTCAGAGGCTCATGGGATAAGAACAAGACAGCAGAGGCTCCACAGTATTAGAAATCAGATCTTGTTTTTCCACCCATGGCACTTATTGGTCACCTCCCTACAGACACATACAGCCATGTTCCATTCAGGACTGGATGCCCTGAGCCCAAAGGGGAAGTTAGAGAAGGGCTCTGTAGATTGGAAGTTTGTGGGACTCAAGTAGAACTCAACTATGGGAGAAATATCTGTGCTTCAGGATCTGTAAACCCAGAAAAGTTTTTAAAAAGAAGGAGAGGGAAGATTCTAGAATCTTCCTGCATGAGTCTAAACTATATCAATGACAGCTACCTCAGCCACAAGTAAAATAAATGCAGCTGAGAGGAGGGGAATAGTGGAAAAGAGGGGTGGAGAGACGAAAGGTGAATCCCTTCTTTGTCAACTCCCAAAGACATCAAAGAGAAATTCTCATTTATGGAGCAGATTACATCAGTGTAATTTCAAGGAAGGCTTCTGCCAAGCTCTGGAAGGATTCTTCTTTTTTATGGAAATTTAATCTAGCTTCATACTGAGAGGCAGAGGACAATCTGAAGTAGGAAATGACAATAGCAGCAATTGGTTGGGTATCTGCTCAGAAAAATAAGGCCCAAGCCATCACCACTCCATAGAGAGCACTAGATGGTCCACCTACTCCCTCTGTCACCATGGAGGCAAGAGGTAATCATTAATGCTTTTTACAGGCACTTCATGGTAGGTCCTCGGAAATGGCCTCTTCAAATTGTGTGTTGGAGACCCTTCACGATTAATTCAGACCAGCACACTCTGCTGATGGAAGAAAGGCTTTGTGATGAGAGCTTGGAGGCTGAGGGCATAACCCCCACACCTTTGGAAATACAGGGCTTCTCGTTTGCAAGACAGCTGGGGTCCAAAGAGAAAGCACTTGGTGCCCTAATTTATGTCTTAATTGTAACATCTCACATCTTTAGAAAACACATACATACGTTCTCCAAAATCCATCTTTTTGTCTGACAAAAAGCTCTAGGGCTTATTGTTGCCCTGCCTAATGGGGTACACAGGTGCCAATCACTGGCTCCCTCCATAGTACTTTTCTCAGCATAATGAAAAATGATATTTTACTGACTTATTTATACACCTGGCTCTGCTTTCTGTTAGCTGGGTAAGCTTGTATAGCTCATAAAACATCATTAGAGCTCAATTTTGTAAGTAAAGATAATTATATTGAGTTCCTCTTAAAATTGCATAACAGTGTAGAAAAGACTCTAAAGCCAGAACCACAAAAGAATTCTTCACATGGTCTATCAAATTGTTGAGGGTTTTATTGTCTAATTCTTTATTTTTATATTTAGCATCATATTTGTATTTTTCTATTATTATATATGCCACATTTTCCTGTGTGCTTAATTAAATTTGTTGATATGTTTAAAAATGTTAGCTGTTTCCGAGTCTCATTTCTATTGCTGTAGTGAAATGTCCGAACAAGTAACTTAGGAGAGAAAAGGTTTATTTGACTGACAATCCAGGTAAAAGCCCATTATTATGGAGAATCCAAGGCAGGAACTTAAATCATAAGTGCATCCAAGAACAAAGAGGATAAACACATGGATCCTGGAATGCTTTTTGCCAGCTTTCTTCACTCATACAGTTGAAGGTTCAGCCTAGGGAATGGTGCTGCCCACAGTAGGCCACATCTTCCCATATCAGTTAACAATGTAGATACTCTCCACCACTGACAAGTTCGCAGCCCAAATGACATAGATAATTGCTCAGTTGAGACTATCTTTCCAGGCAGCTCTAAGTCACGTCAAGCTGACAGTTAAAACTAATCAGCACAACTGTACTTTCTACTCTAATTATTTGTTATAGAAACAGTGAGAGAAAAACTCTCTGTTTTATGGAATTACAAAATTGATGGGCATGAAGTCCATCACTGTCCCTGGTTGCATGGAGAAAAGTGTCTCCAACAGAAGCAGAAAGCAGAACAATGAGGTGAAAGACAGAGATACAGCCTGGCCATTTTCTTTCTTGGTTCAGGTAGACCCGAATCTGAATCTCTGGGAATCGGCTTGGGATTTTCTTTAAAGCAAGTTTATACTGAGTCCTACACACTGTGCCATTCAACAGACATCTGAAAATTTACACAGAAATTTCCCAGAAATAACTGATGGGCTTTAAATCATATACATATCTGAAAATTGTAATGAAAGCTTATGCCAGTCTACTCTGCCCCAACTGGAACTTGAGTTACCCTGTTTTGCCACACACCCACATTGCACATGGTACCTATCAGTCACTCAGCCAACATGTTATCAGACCAACTGATGAAGCATGATAGCTCCAATTCAGAGCCCAGCCTAAGGAATGGTGCTGCCAGCATAAGAGCTGTGGCATAACACTATGCCAGTCAGCTCACATCAGTTGACCACTATAGAATCTCACGCTATGACAGGGAAGAAATGTGTAGAACCATAAAATGATGGGGTAGAGAGAGAACATATCACATAGCTTTCATTATAGTATATTTGTATAATTGTCCTATATTAGTAGGAGTAGTCATCATCATTATCATTACTCTTATCCAGTTTCTATTGTAGGCATGAAACTTTCCACAAGTATGTATGTATGGAGGAAAGCATGCTATACATAAAAGTTTTGCTACTATATCAGCTTCCAGAACTTAGCAGGGGTGGGGAAACACATTCCCTTGAATTCAAGAAGCTGAAATAATATAATTCTGTGCAGCTAAGATATGAGAAGTACTAATTTGGGAAGAGATTTAGTGACAGAGCAAAGCACCTTTCCAGATCTTCTGTGTACATTCCTCCATCTTCTCCCAACTATTCATGGCTAGAGTTCAACATGATTTCTCTCTCTCTTCCTCCCTCTCTCTCTCTGTACGTTATGAATATGCACACATGTTTTGATAAGTCACTCCCACACATAAGGAGAGACAGAGAAGCAGAGAGAGACAAAGAAAAAATAACATTTATGGCCTTTTAGCCAACAAGCTTTGGGCTTTTTCTTAAATATGATGGGAAGCTTCAGGCAAAGGAAACCATATGATCATTCTTAGATTGGCTTCAGAAAAAAAAAAAGAATGGGTTGTATAGCAGGCAGCAGCAGTAGTAGAGGGAAAGGAACCAGAAACAAGTCTCTGCTCTCCACCTGGTGTGAGGCATCTTGGCACTCAGGCCAGTCAGTGCCTGGGGCAAGAGAAGATTGTGATAGAAGAAGATGTTTAAAAGGCAGTATTTGTGATTTCTTAAGGTTTCTGTTTTCATCCAGACCAAAAACCAAAGAAAGAAAGAAAGAAACATTTCATATGTCTCTGCTCACCATACATACTGGCAAACTTACACTTTTTCTCCTCAGTCATTCAAACTGTTTGATTCAGGACAACATCATTCAATGAAAGAAGCAGTCTTTGAAAAATCAAGGCAATAGTAGCTAGCAAATGTCAGCCAACATGCTACAGTTGTGATTGAAAAAGAATTGACCCGAGGGGGGGCAAGATGGTGGCGCCAGGAGGACTCTCATTCTGAGCACCAGCACAGCAGGATCCGCACAGTGACCAGGATCAGAACTCGCGGCCATAAAACACAAGTGATTGTGTTTCCCAGGTGAGAGGATACCCCACTGTGGGGGATTCAATCAGCTTTAACTCACCCTGCTAAACCGCTGAAGAGATCCCGGTTCCACCAGGTGCTTGGTTGCCAGCCCAGAGCCACACGCCAGCGTGATCTGGTTACTGTCCCAGACTGAACTGTGGGCCCACAACATCACAGACTGAATTTTCCAGTCGAGAGATAACCCCACGGAGCAAGAAACGATTGGGACTGACCTTAGGTCACCCAGACATCCCCTGGAAAAGACTCAGGTTCCGCAGGCGCCCCAGGAGCCAACCCGGAGCCAGAGCCGGGACCCAGGCGCCTGCACAGAGCCCTGCCTGTGTGCCTGATTCGCTGCCTCAGATAGAACTGTGGGCCCCAGGGGACAAGAGACTGAGTTTCACTGCCAGGCGCAAACACACAGGGAGGGAAACGGCTGGTCTGATCTGAGAGCATTCAGCTGATACCACCACCCCGAAAAGGAAAATTACCCAGTTTAGGCAGACGCCCAGGCTCCCAAAGGCCAGAAAGTCGGAGCCACGAGCGGGCGTCTGTGCCTGTGGGTTCTACTCGCCACCCCAGACAGAACGGCGGTCCCCAAAGCAAAGACTGAGTGTCCCTGGCAGGAGGAAATTCCACACCAGGGGGGATCATCAGCTCTAACGTTCAGGACACCCAGCACCAAAAGACTTTCTGGATTCACACAGACTCTAGGCTCTAGCTTTCTAATGCAGGCAGGAGCGCTGTGCTCAGCTGCCATTATTGAGTACCCCTAGGGCACTGGGGCACACAGCTGCATCCTCAGACCTACAAACGCCAGAGAGTCATTACAGCAGCCCTCAGATACTGTGCCAAGGATCAACCAGTTATCCCTAGCTAGACGGACAAAACTGTGGGAATCCCTGGTCCTTCAAGAGGGCTGCACCCACAGCCTCTGGACCAGAGCAGTGACTGCAACCACCATCCCAGACAGGGACACACAGCTTCCAGTCCAGAGTTGAGGCACCCAGCCTTCAGACCAGAGTGGAGCCCTCAGTTACCAGCCTCCAGACCAGAGAGGCACCCCTAGGCACCAACTCAACCTAGGTGCACATTCTCCAGGCCCAGAGCAGAGCACTAAGCCTCTGGCCAGGAGACTTGCTGGGCGCTCCTCTCACTTTCCTGGACAGAACTGTGTGCCCCAGGATAACAGACTGAGTGTCCCTGTTGGGAGAAAACCCCACAGCTAGGGAATCAGCAGGTTTTTCAAAAGGACTGTACCTGGAAAACTGTAACAACAGCAGCAGCTCACTAAATTTATAATGAGAAACCCAGCAGTGGGGCAGCTGTCTTGAGAACTTCTACGGGTAGGAGGAGATCCCCCCTTGCCTAATAAAGACCACAGCTACTACTCAGGGCTATACACCTGAGGTGAGCAGTGGCAATTCCTGAGAAACACTGGCCATACAGTGACCATAACCAAAAAGCAGAGGAGGACTCCTTCAGGAAAAATCATCTTCCAGCCAAGGGGATTCTCCCTACCTCAGGACTCCAGGAAGCACAGAAACTAACAGCCAACACCTAAAACAGCCCAATGGGTAGAGGTCAGCATAAAGGTTCAACCAACAAAAGACAGAGCAATATGACATCTCCAGAACCCAGCAATCCAGGAGCGAACAGCCCTGAACAACGCAGCATTATAGAAAATCAAGAAGATGACCTTACATCTATGCTGATGAAGAGGATAATAGAAGAAACAAATGAAATACGTAAAGAATTAGAGGAAGATAAAATCAAACAGATCATGGCTATCCGTAAAGAAATGGAGGAAGTTAAAGATAAGCAGATTATGGCCATCCGTGAAGAAATACGGGAAGATGCAGCCAAAGAGTTTGCGGCCTTCAGAGAAGAAATAATTAAATCACTGAAAGAAATAAAAGAAACAGAGTTGAAGGAACTAAAAGAAAAAGAGGAAAATATAATCAGACAGGTGAAGGAAGTAAACAAAACAACTCAAGACCTGAAGATAGAACGAGAAAAATTAAAGAAAACACAAATGGAGAAAATAATGGAGAGGTAGAATTTAGGGAAGAAAACAGGAACTACAGAGGTAAGCATAACCAACAAACTACAAGAGATGGAAGAAAGAATCTCAGGTATAGAAGATACAATGGAAGAAATCAATGTATCTGTCAAAGAAAAATGTTAAATCCAAAAAATTCCTGACACAGACTGTTCATGAAATCCAAGACAATATGAACAGACAAAACCTAAGAATAATAGGTATGGAGTGAAAAGAAGACTCCCTTCTCCAAGGCCCAGAAAATATTTTCAACAAAATCATTGAAGAAAATTTCCCCAAGTTAAAGGAGAGGCCAATAAGAATACATGACACCTACAGAACACCCAACAAATTTGACCAGAAAAGAAAATCCTCCCACCACATAATAATCAAAACAGTAAGTATACAGAACAAAGAAAAAATACTAAAAGCTTCAAGGGAAAAAGGCCAAGTAACATATAATGGCAAACCCATTAGAATCACACCTGACTTTTCAACAGAGACTATGAAAGCCAGAAGGGCCTGGACGGATATCATGCAGACCCTAAGAGAACACAGATGTCAGCCCAGGCTACTATACCCTGCAAAACTCTCAGTCCTCATAGATGGAGAAAACAAGATATTCAATGACAAAAACAAATTTCAACAATACCTACACACAATCTAGCATTACAGAAGACACGGGAAGGGAAAATACAACCCAAGAAAATTAGCTTCTTTCAAGAAAACACAGGAAATAATTAACCTTACTACAGTAAAACAAAAAGCAACCAAGCACACAACCTTATGACCACAGCCAACATCAAAATCAAAGGATCTAACAGTCACTGGTCATTAATCTCTCTCAACATCAATGGACTCAACTCTCCAGTAAAAAGACACAGATTAACAGAACGGATACGTAAACAAAACCCAACAATCTGTTGCATACAAGAAACACACCTAAGGCACAAAGATAGACATTACCTCAGGGTAAAGGGTTGGAAGATGACTTTCCAAGCAAATGGACCCAAGAAACAAGCAGGAGTAGCCATTCTAATGTCTGATAAAATAGACTTTCAACCAAAATTAATCAAAAGAAATGGGGAAGGACACTTCATACTCATCAAGGGAAAATTCCACCAGGAAGACATCACAATCCTGAACATCTATGCCCCAAATATAAGAGCACTCACATTTGTAAAAGAAACATTAATAAAATTTAAACCATATATAGATCCCCACACATTAATAGTGGGAGACTTCAACACACCACTCTCAACAAAGGACAGGTCAACAAAACAGAAATTAAACAAAGAAACCATAACTCTGACAGAGGTCATGGATCAAATGGACCTCACAGACATTTACAGAACTTTACACCCAAACACAAAATAATTTACCTTCTTCTCAGCACCTCATGGAACCTTTTCCAAAATAGACCATATACTTGGTCACAAAGCAAACCTCAACAGATACAAGAAGATTGAATAATCCCTTGTATCTTGTCTGATCGCCATCGAATAAAGCTGGACCTCAACAACAACAGAAATAGCAAAAAGCCTACACACACATGGAAACTGAACAACTTGTTATTAAATGACAGCTGAGTCAGGGAAGAAATAAAGAAGAAATTAAAGTCTTCCTAGAACTCAATGAAAATGAAGACACAACATACCCAAACTTGGGGGACACAATGAAAGCAGTGCTAAGAGGAAAGTTCATAGCACTAAGTGCCTTCAAGAAGAAATTCGAGACAGCTCATTCAAGCAACTTAATGACCCACTTAAAAACCCTAGAAAGAGAAGAAGCAGACACACCAAAAAGGAGTAGACGGCTGGAAATCATCAAACTCAGGGCTGAAATCAATCAATTAGAAACAAATAAAACAATTCAAAGAATCAATGAAACCAAGCGCTGGTTCTTTGAGAGAATCAACAAGATCGACAAACCCTTAGCCAAGCTAACTAAAAGGCAGAGAGACACCACCCAAATCAATAAAATCAGAAATGAAAAGGAGGACATAACTACAGAAACTGAGAAAATCCAAACAATCATTAGGACTTACTTCATAAGTCTATACTCAAAAAAATTTGAAAATCTAAATGAAATGGACAATTTTCTTGATCGATTTGACTCACCAAAGCTGAATCAGGACCAGGTAAATCAATTAAATAGTCCTATATCCCCCAAAGAAATAGAAGCAGTCATCAAAAGTCTCCCATCCAAAAAAAGCCCAGGACCAGATGGCTTCAGCGCAGAATTCTACCAAACCTTCAAAGAAGAGCTAACTCCAATTCTCTTCAAACTATTCCACAAAATAGAAACAGAAGGAACATTACCAAACTCATTCTATGAAGCCACAGTCACCTTGGTACCTAAACCTCACAAAGACACAAAAAAGAAAGAGAATTTAAGCCAATCTCCCTTATGAACATTGATGCAAAAATACTTAACAAAATACTTGCAAACCAAATACAAGAACACATCAAAGATATTATCCAAATGACCAAGTAGGCTTCATCCCAGGTATGCAGGGGTGGTTCAATATATGGAAATCCATCAATGTGATCCACCATATTAACAAACTGAAAGAAAAAAACCACATGATAATCTCCCTAGATGCTGAAAAAGCATTTGACAAAATCCAACATCCATTCATGTTTAAAGTACTGGAGAGATCAGGGATACAAGGCACATATCTAAACATAGTAAAGGCGATATACAGCAAGCCTATAGCTAACATCAAACTGAACGGAGAGAAACTTAAAGCAATCCCACTGAAATCAGGGACAAGACAAGGCTGCCCACTCTCTCCATATCTCTTCAACATAGTGCTGGAAGTCCTTGCTAGAGCAATAAGAGAGTTGAAGGAGATCAAGGGGATACAGATGGGAAAGGAAGAAGTCAAATTATCACTATTTGCAGATGATATGATAATATACATGAGTGACCCCAAAAACTCTACCAGGGAACTCCTACAGCTGATAAACACCTTCAGCAAAGTGGCCGGATACAAAATTAACTCAAAAAAATCAGTAGCACTCCTGTATACAAAAGATAAAAGGGCTGAGAAAGAAATTAGAGAAATAACACCCTTCACAATAGCCACAAATGACATAAAGTACCTTGGTGTAACCCTAACCAAGCAAGTCAAAGACTTGTATGAAAAAAAATTTCAAGTCTCTGAAGAAAGAATTAGAGGAAGATATGAGAAGATGGAAAGATCTCCCATGCTCATGGCTTGGCAGGATTAACATAGTAAAAATGGCCATCTTACCAAAAGCAATCTACAGATTTAATGCAATTCCCATCAAATTGCCAACACAATTCTTTACAGACCTGGAAAGAAAAATTCTCAACTTCATATGGAATAACAAGAAAACGAGAATTGCTAAAACAATCCTCTACAATAAAAGATCTTCTGGAGGTATCTCCATCCCTGATCTCAAGCTGTACTATGGAGCAACAGTTATAAAAACTGCATGGTACTGGCATAGAAACAGAATGGTGGATCAATGGAACCGAACAGAAGACCCAGAAATAAACCCACACACTTATGGACACCTGATTTTTTACAAAGATGCCAAAACCATACAATGGAAAAAAGATAGCATCTTCAACAAATGGTGCTGGTCCAACTGGATGTCTACATGTAGAAAAATGCAAATCACCCTGCACAAAACTGAAGTCCAAGTGGATCAAAGACCTCAACATAAAACCAGATACTCTAAATCTGTTAGAAGAAAAAGTGAGGAACAGCCTAGAACTCATTGGCACAGGAGACAACTTCCTGAACAGAACACTAACAGCACAGGCTCTAAGAGCAACAATCAATAAATGGGACCTCATGAAACTGAAAAGCTTCTGTAAAGCAAAGGACACCATCATCAAAACAAAACGACAGCCTACAGATTGGGAAAGAATCTTCACCAACCCTTTATCTGACAAAGGACTCATATCCAGTATATATAAAGAACTAAACAAGCTGAAAAGTAGCAAACCATTTAATCCACTTAAAATATAGGGAACAGAGCTAAAGAGAGAATTCTCAATGGAGCAATATTGAATGGCAGAGAATCACTTAAAGAAATGCTCAACCTCATTAGCCATTAGGGAAATGCAAATCAAAACAACCCTGAGATTTCCCCTTACACCAATCAGAATGGCCAAGATCAAAAACTCAAGTGACAACACATGCTGGAGAGGTTGTGGAGAAAGGGGAACCCTTCTCCACTGCTGGTGGGAATGTAAACTTGTACAACCACTCTGGAAATCAATCTGGCACTTTCTCAGACAACTAGGAATAGCACTTCCTCAAGATCCAGCCATACCACTCCTAGGTATATATCCAAAAGAGGCTCAAGTACACAAAAAGTACATTTCCTCAACCATGTTTGTAGCAGCTTTATTTGTAATAGCCAGAAGCTGGAAACAGCCCAGATGCCCCTCAACTGAAGAATGGATGCAGAAATTGTGGTACATCTATACAATGGTGTATTACTCAGCAATGAAAAACAAGGAAATCATGAAATTTGCAGGTAAATGGTGGGACCTGGAAAGGATCATCCTGAGTGCGTTGTCCCAGAAGCAAAAAGACTCACACAGTATATACTCACTCATATAAACATACAACATAGGATAAACCCATTAAAATCTGTACATCTAAACAAACTAAGCAAAAGAGAGGACCCTAACTAAAATGTTCAATCCCCATCCTGAAAGGCAAAGAGGATGGACATCAGAAGAAGAAGAAAACAGGAAACAACCTAGGAACCTGCCACAGAGGGCCTCTGAAAGCCTCTGCCGTGCAGACTGTCAAAGCAGATGCTGAGCCTGATGGCCAACTGTCAGGCAGAGTGAATGGAATTTTATGTAAGAAGTGGGAAATAGTAAGAGCTGGAGAGGACAGGAACTCCACAAGGAGAGCAACAGAACAAGAAAATTTGAACACAGGGAACTTCCCAGAGACTCATACCAACCAAGGACTATTCATGGAGATAACCTAGAACCCTGACAATGCAACCACTTCTGATGAGAACTGATAGACTAAGATCAGAAAGAAGGAGAGGAGGACCTCCCCTATCAGTGGACTTGGGGAGGGGCATGCATGCAGAAAGGAGAGGAAGGTGGGACTGGGAGGGGAGGAGGGAGGGGCTTATGGGGGATACAAAATGAATAAAGTGTAATTAATAAAAGTTAAATAAAAAATTTTAAAAAAAGAATTGACCCATGCAGTCATTACAAAAGAAAATATAGGGCCTCACTCAACCCAACACTCCAGTTTATGACAAGGAAGTGCAGACCACAGGAGTTGCTATCCAAATTATCCCAAACTTCTCAGAAACTTTGATTGCCCTCACCTAAGAAGGGAGGCACGCCTCATCATTTCTGCTCTGAACCAATGTGCCCGGAATGTCTCACAATGTTAATTCCTATTCAGACTTTTTTTGTGACAATTAAATCAGACCTTGATGAATTTGGAGGAAAAAACCCCCAGCACAGTGATGATGAGTACTAATTAGAAAGCAAAATAGTGGCTTTGATGAATCTGTGCTTGGTTTCTCCCTTAATTAATTGACTGGCTGCTATTCTGCTTGATGGTTGATTGGTTAAAATATTCTATTAAAATCCAATATAGTCTAGGTCTTTTTCTTTCCCAGGATAGTCTTCCAAGCATGAGGAATGACTGGGGAGTAGAGATACAAAGGACATCAGCTCATTTATGATATCTTTTGTTGGGTGCTAAGGGAATTCCTTGAACAGGTCCTGAACATATGTCTTCATCCAAGTACAAGGTAACCCATGTACCTCAGGGAACCTGTTTCAGAGGCAGCTAACGAGTTCACTTTGCAAAATGAAAAGGGACAGAGTGCAGCCCTGGAGGCTTGTTTTACATGCATATCTGTTCGCGCTGTGGTAGTGACATGGATGTGGTATGGCCCAACTGAATGCCATGAGCTGCACAGATACATCCTCCCTGTCTTTTTGTCATGTAAAAAGACCCTGATTTTCCATCTAACACATTATCAAGAAGATATATCAGCAAAGAAATGACTGCAGAGCCAAGAATGGTGAGACAAACTTTTAATCCCAGCACGGAAGAAGCAGAGGCAGGTGTATCTCTGGGATTTGAGGCCACCATGATCTATATAGCAAGTTTCAGGCCATCCAAGGCTACATAGTGAGGCTACAAAAACACATGTTCCTCTCAATAAATCTAAATTTTTAATCTGGGCTTTTTGTTTTTTTTTCAAATAACGTAACATTGATCAAAACACAAGTCCAAGTCAAGTTTTGTTTTGTTTTGTTTTTCCTGGAACAACATACAATGGTTAAAGAATAATCTAGGGGTCATTCTGAAGAAACTATAAAGTTGACTCAAATGAAGAAATGTCCTGATGTCACCCACATCAGTAATTCCACCACTTCCTTATCAAAACCTCCAAGATGCCAAATACTGTTTGGAAAATGTCATCTGTATTAGTCATTTTTCTGTGGTTGTGATAAAGCACCATGAACAAAAGCAACATATGAAAGAAGTGGTTTATTTGGGTTTACAGTTCCAGGGAGATAAGAGGCCTTTCATGGTGGGAAGGTGGGAAGGCAAGGCAGCAGGCAGGCCTGGTGGCTGAAACAGGAACCTCAGAATTTCCACCCTCATCCTCTACCACAGCCATGAAGTAGAAAGAAGGGGAGGTAGCATGAGACTGTAAACTCTCAAAGCTCATTCCCAGTGATGCATTTCCTCCAACAAGGCTTTACCTGCTAAACCTATCCAAACAGCCCCCAGTAACTGGAAGCTAAGTATTTAAATATCTGAGCCCATAGGGGGCATTCCTATTCAAACTAGTACCACATCATGGCAATCCATCAAATAGTAGATGGAAAGAAGGAGCTGACCACACATTGCCAAGTTCTTGCTCATTCCTACACAGGATAGATGGATGTCTTACTGTAGCAATTTTAACAGTATTTAACAGGGATAAATACTTGCATGTTTAAGTGGCAACAGAACTATGAATGTTCCTTTCATTTTTCCCTCAAGTACCAACTTATGGAAGTGATATCTAAACAGTCATGGCAGGGTATTCCGAGTTCTCAGGGACTATCAATGGACTCCTATACAAAGACAAATTTTTCTTTGAGTTTTGAAACAGCAAAGATATACATTTTTGGTGGCTTTCTTAGAGATGGTATGCAAAATCCTTCAGGTAACCTTTAAAATACCCTACTGTTGAATCATAAGTCCACTGTTTCATTGAGGGGGAATAGGCTTACTGGATAGGAGAAGACCCTAGCCTAGAAGATGACAGAGTGGCTCCCTACCTGAAGGTGTCCCACAAATGAGAGTAATGTGCTATGTTTAAGAGTAATTATGCTTACAAATGAAGAAAAAAAGTGGTTTGTTTTTAGATTCGTCTTGGAATGATTTATTTGTCACTGCCATGGGTTAACGCACCACACATAGAACAGGAATGAACATTGCTTGTTCCAGAACTGCCTGGTCTGCTCTTCCACGACATGAGCTTTGGTAAGTACATTGCAGAATGTCAGTATGACCCCAAGGAATGGGAACAGAAAGTATGATTATTTTATAATCCGATTTGCTTTAAAAGGCTGTCTAGGTTTTTGGTGTTATAGGACACACATCTCTGCCCAAATCTACCATTCAGATTTCACGTTATCATAAGTCTTTGAAGTCTTATACTTTATTACTTTACATTTTGTGTGATGTTAATCTCTATAACATTACAGCTTTTTACATTCTTACCTAATTCCTCTTTACAAAAAAAAAAAAAAAAAAACAAAAAAAAAACAAAATAACAACAACAACAACAAAAAGAACACCACAAAAAACCAGATAGTAGCACACTCTAAAAAATACTTTTAAGATTTATTTTATGCAATCCAGGAGAGAGTACATGAGTCTGTACTATGTATGTACTCTCTCTATATGTTATGGCTGTAAAATTTTGTGTTCTTGTGAGATTTGTAACAGTGGAATTGTGGCAGAGAGGTGTCCATGATTCTCTTGTCTTGCCTGTTCTTGGGGCCCTTTTCTTCCTATGAGGTTGCCTCATCTAGCCTTGATATGAGAATTTGTGTCTAGTCTTCTTGCATCTTGTTATGCCCTGTTCCACTGACACCCCTGGTAGGCCTACTCGCTTCTGAACATAAACAGAGGAGGAGTGGATCTGGGAGACAGGGGAGGGGGTTCTGGGAGGAAAGGAGGGAGGAGAAACTGCTTGCAGCATGTAATGTATGAGAGAAGAAATTTTTAAAGAATTATTTTATGTGCTAGAAGTGAAATTTGTTCTGTCTACATGTGTGTATATGCACCACATATTTTCCTGATGCCCACAGAGGTCAGAGGAGTACATGAGAACCTCCCAAAGTATAGTGGTGTAGAGCCTGGAATCTCTGCAAGAGCAATAGTACTCTTAACTGCTGAGCCATCTCTCCAGCCTAAAACCCTCTATATTAAGTTTATGGAGATAAATCTATTTTAACACTTAACAGTAGTTTAATATACAGAAAAACGGACCTGCCTAGAGTTCTGTTTGACATGGGTGAAGAGACTTATGTCTTAGAAGCCTCAGCTTTCTCAGGCAAAAAGTGAACATGACGGTAGGTCTTATGCCAGGGTCCTAGGTAGAATTAAGTGAGATGATATGTGATCTTTTAATAAGATCAATGTTGAATAAATGGGAGCTAATAGAATTGCATTTAAATCAAGCCCAGGTCTATTTGTCTTCTGACCTAATAGATCCTTTAAGTCAGAGATGAGATTTATTCTTCTTTATAATCCCAGTGTCTTATATTGTGCCTAAACTATTATAGAGAATCAGTAAATGTTTATTTTTAGAGATTACTCTATTATCATATGTGTTGTGTGCATACACGCTTGTATGTGTGAACACCTGCATGTGTATGTGTTTGCATACATGCATGCATATCTGTACACTATACACATGCCCAGTGCCGGACAGCAGAAGAGAGCACCAGATCCCCTAGAACTGGAGTTACAGATGTTTGTGAGCTACCATGTTGGGGCTGGGAATGGAACTTAAGTCTTCTGAAAGAGTAGCCAGTACTCTTAACCACTGAGCCATCACTCCAGCTGCAGTGACTGGCTCCTAATGTTCATATTTTAGATAGCTGGCTTGAAAACGTATATCCTTCTGTTACCCATAAGGCTACAGATTTCTTAATTCCATTGTTAACATTAGAAGGAAAAAGCCAAGTGTCTGGGTACAATTTGGAATCATCATTTGCATGAACTAGACAATACTTTCTCCGTTCATTAGTGTAAGGTTACTGTTTAAGTTTGCTCTTTTCTACACATCTCTCATCCTCTTTTGTTCATAGAAAACAGAAAAGTGAAGTGGGGAAAAAAACAAGTATCAAGTATTATATTGAAATGCTAATGTAGGAGTTGGAATAGCCATCTGTATCCTCAAAGAATAATGTCTTTAAATACCTCAGGGACTACTTTTAATCTTTTTCTTAAAAAACAACAACAAAAAAAAAAAACCCACTAAATTATGTAAACACATCCCAGTTAAGGCTGGATTTCAGAATGTCCAAACCAAGGGGGTAGGGAGAAGGAGAGCCTCAGTAGGGAAGCTGAAATACGAATGTACACACAAAATCTCTTCTTAATACAACTCTGCCCTGCCTCCTCTACTAGCTTACATTGTCTGAAGCAGCTACCTCAAATTAAGCAGTTTTACTACAGCAAACAGCTCATAAATACACCATTTCAGGTCAAGTCTCTTACACAGTTGGTTGGGATACTTATATCTCTTAGAGGCATGGGCTTAAAGCTCCTATATTTTATTGGGAGTGAACCTCTATCTAAAAGGGCATCCATTCTAATTCCCTAGAGAAAAAGCCAGCCACTGATGCAAGTCACATCCTTCATAATGAGCTTGGGGTTGAGTTCATGAATGCATTCAAGGCCAGGTCTGTTCTTGCTGTGCTATGCATTTGTGTTTGAACTTGAAGTCAGAATCAAAGTTATTCTTAATTGCAAGTTTTGCAAAACACTTTCAGGAAGAATGAAAGAGTCATGAGTACAGAAGAAAACAGGGATTCCCAGAAGGAAGGTAAGCCATAAATGGAATTCAATAAAGTGCCTGATCTCCCCAGCAATGAGAGACACAGTCAGTTGGATGATCATTGCAGCACCTCTGTCTGAATCAAACTTCATCCTCAGATAGCAAAGGTCTCTAGGAAATGGGACAGCAGAAAAGGAGAAAGGAGAGGCAGACAGAGCTGTGCAGACCATATGCACTAACTTTATTCACAAAGGTTCTTTTTTTTTTTTGGCACCAGAAGAGAGGATAAGCAACCAAGCCATTCTCTCTGCTCTATGTCAGATGGAGTTCTCAGCTTCCAGAAACTCCAGTCAAATTTAAGTAGAGAAGAATTCATTAGAAAGATGTTGCGGCCTTGCCAAATGATCAGTGCACTAGACTCAGTTATGACTTAACCAGGAGCAACACTCAAACATGTAACATCCACTTCTTGCTATGGCCAGGCTGGACAGTGAATCCATGACCAGCATGGAAACTCTAAGAATATAACCTTATTAGAACCACCTGTACTGAATGAACAGGGGTCTCAGAGGCTCTTCCTCTTCTTGAGGAGTCTGGGTGAGTGCAGATTGAAGCTCAGCTCATACACCTGTGCCTCCACTGAAGTCAGAATGCAAATTTCACTTCCAACAATCTTGTGCTTCTCCAAAGAGACTGAGATCCATGGTTAGCCCATTACCCAAACACAGGAAAAATATTTAGATAAGAAGGGGGGGATAATTAAAGGCTTACATCTACTAGTTACTGAAACAAGTCCTGGATTCCATTTTAAAAACATGAATTAGATGCCACAGTCATGAGAGATAAACACTGCAGAGAAATTAACACCAGAGAGAAAACTAAGAACAAGGAAGCCTAGTGGTTATAGAAATTTCTGCAGACTGAGACTTAGATCCTGGATCAATTACTTCTTTGTATATTTGATCTTGACCAGGGATCTCTAACCTCTCCAGGATCCAGTTTCTTCTCTAAAAGAGATGGAGGTGAAAACAATTTACTAACATTGGTGCCATGACATCAACTGATTTTCCCTACCAAAAACTTCTTTATTGTTCTTTTGGCTAAAAATGGTATCTTTCCTTTCAATGAAGAATGTATACAAAGTAATACAAATGGAAAAACTAGATTGCTCACATTCAAGTGTGTATTCATTTTGACATAGGTCTAGTCAGCTAATGTACCCCAAATCACTGGCCTCCATGATTGGCTCAGGGGTGGTCATACATTCAAGTTGGGTCAACTAGAATCTTGTCTGGAACATTTTTCCATGAAGATGCCCTGGATTTCCTTCAACCTTGGGTTCTATATTTAGAAATGAGTCTAGATCTGCAGAGGATCATCTTCCTTACCTCAAGAGAAGTTATGTTTAGGATGGGATAGAGAAGACACTGACTGAGCAATTTGGTGCAGCAGGACACAAATGAGCCCATCTATGGATTCTTCAGTTGTGAGTATATTTTGAATGTCTTCCATTAACAACCTGGTAAGATGGCCATGTTTACTGTGTTAATCCTGCCAAGCCATAAGCATGGGAGATCTTCCCATCTTCTGATATTTTCTTCTAGTTCTTTCTTCAGAGACTGGAAGTTTTTTTCATACAAGTCTTTGACTTGTTTGGTTAGGGTTACACCAAGGTACTGTATATCCTTTGTGGCTATTGTGGAGGATGTTAGTTTCCCTAATTTCTTTCTTAGACCATTTGTCTTCTGTATACAGAAGGGCTACTGATTTTTTTGAGTTAATTTTGTGTCTAGCCACTTTGCTGAAGGTGTTTATCAGCAAAATTGTGGCACATTTACACAATGGAATACCACTCAGCAATTAAAAACAAGGAAATTATGAAATTTGCAGGCAAATAGTGGGAAATAGAAAAGATCATCCTGAGTGAGGCATCCCAGAAGCAGAAAGACACACATGGTATATATTCACTTATAAGTGGATATTACACATATAATATAGGATAATCATACTAAAGTCTGTACACCTAAAGAAGCTAATCAAGAACTTTGCAGCCAGTCCTGAAGATACCTGATAAAATAGGGTCAGATGAAAGGGGAGGAGGTCCTCCCCAATCAGTGGACTTGGAAAGTTGCAGGGAGGAGATGAGGGAGGGTTGGATTGGGAGGGAATGAGGGAGCAGGATATAGCTGGGATACAGCTATATATAAAATGTAATTAATAATAAAATAAAAATTAAAAAAGAAGGAAGACCCTGGATAGGATGCAATCCTCATTCAGAAAGGCAAATGGACATTGGAAGAAGGTGAAAATAAGGAACAAGACAGGAGCCTACCACATAGGGCCTCTGGAAGACTCCTCCCAGAAGGGTATCAAAACATATGCTGAGACTCATAGCCAAACTTTGGACAGAGTGCAAGGAATCTTACAAAAGAAGGGGGAGATATGAAGACCTGGAGAGGATGGGAGCTCCACAAGGAGAGCAACAGAAAAAAAATCTGGGCCCAGGGCTCTTTTGTGAGACTGATACCCAACCAAAGACCATTTATGGAGATAACCTAGAAACCCTGCACAAAGATGTAGCCTGTGGGAGCTCAGTCTCTAAATGGTTTCCCTAGTAAGAGGAACCGGGACTGTTTCTTAACAGGAACTCAGTGGCTGGCTCTTTGATCACCTCCCCCTGAGCGGGGAGCAGCCTTACCAGGCCATAGAGGAAGACTATGAAAGACAATCCTGATAAGACATGATAGCCTAGAGTGAGATGGAAGGGGAGGAGGATCTCCCCTATCAGTGGACTGGGTAAGTGGTATGGGAGGAGATGAGGGAGGGAGGGAGATGGGATTGGGAGGGGACAAGGGTGGGGGCCACAGCAGGGATACAAAGTAAATAAATTACAATAAATAAAAAAATATATTAAAAAATACAACCCAGGGAGTCCAAAGGAATCAATTGAAAGAATTATGTGAAAAAATTTCTGGTTGGATAATTGGTGCTATTTTGTTGCTGATCCTACGTGCACTAGGCTCGGCAAGCAAACTTAACTCTAATAAAGTATGTTATGTAAAACCATTATCTGCATTGTTCAACACTAGGCCATAAGCAGCCTAAATGCATTTCAAATTTTTCTAATACCATTTTTTTTTCAGAAATGCATTTTACTTTCTCTTCATTTTACTGAAAGTTTTTACCATACAAGGACTAAACACTGTGATCTAGATAAGGAATATGCCCTCCTGATTATTCTAGCCTTCATCCTTTTCCTTCCTTTTTTGAATGTAGGCACAATATCATATTAGGGCCATTACTATTTTACACCTTATAGTTTTCTCTTAATAGTCACAATTTCAAATGTGTTCATCTCATATTCCAGCTGCATTATACTTTATGAGAGTAAGCATAAATCTTACACTTTTTAATAATCCCTAATACATAAGGCATGTGTTTCCTCCAAGAGCTGACAATGGACTAACCTTATAAGGACTTTGTTTTCTGAGTATTTCTCAGGAAATACTTTTCTATATTCTAATCTCATAAATAAACTCCGTGAACACATTCTGTGTTCGATCCTACAGATATCAAGCAACCTGCTCAGAGAAACATACAGACTGACAGAAAGAGGAAAAGACCATAGGTCTCCTGACATTCGTATAAATATTCTCTCCTTGATTTGGTAGATGGATTTTGTTCAAGGGTGTGCCAAGTACAAGGTCGGAGATATTTAGTATCACCTGTCCTCATTAACTTTAACTGTCAACTGGACACAGCCTAGACCTTCCTGGACAAAGAGTCTCAGAAAGAGCTCAGAGTGACATGTAGACACGTGTGAGGGGCATTGTCTTGGTTGTTGGTTGATATATGACAGCCCTGCCCACTGGAGGTGACACCATTTCCTGGTCCAGGGCTGTGTAAGGAAGCTAGTTGAGTATGATGCCTAGTGAAGAAGCAGTAAGTATTCCTTTGTGATTTCTGCTTCCGGTTCCTGTCTTAGGTTCCTCCCTTGACTTCCTTAATGACAGAAGATGATTGGAAGTGTAAGTCAAATAAAGCCTTTTCTTCCGCAAGCTGCTTTTGGTCAGAGGGTTGTAGCACAACAACCAAAAGGAAACTAGTAAATCACGTAAACACTGACTCTTCTGGAACTAGGTTTTTCTCTGCACTATATTTTTATGTGTAAAGGGAACTGTGGAGAGCAGAAGACGTTTGGATCCCCTGGAACTGGAGTTACAGGGGGTTGAAAATTACCAGATGTGGGTGCTGAGGCTGAACCCTGAGTCCTTTGGATGAGTATCAAGTGCTCTTAACTGCTGATCTATTTCTCCAGGCCCTTCCTGCATATCTTATGCACAACGTGAGTCATTGAGATTTACCAGTGGCATAGATATCGTGTGGGAACTAGAATATTGGCTTATCTCTTTCTGCTTTAACATTCTTTTAACTACAACACTCTGATGCGCTCTCTATAAAATGGTGACAGCGGGCCCTCAGGAGCTTTGACATGATGCCTTTACACTCTAAGGAAGCCAGAGCTCCCCCACTGTGCCTCCATCATTCCCACGCTTGAGGTGATGCAAGTGCCTCCTTATAGCTGTGTACCTAGTTTGCTTCATTTTTAACAGAGCGCTAATTTTATGTGCCTTCTTATACCCAGATTTAGATGAGACACCGAGTTGAGCATATTCAGTTTTTATCTAAATATGCCATACCCCAGGTGAAAGCTGTGCTTGCCTCTATTGAGTATATATTCTGAATCAAGTACACATCTTCTGGGGGCACATAAATCAATAGCTTATTGTGCAATAAAATGTTCAATTTTTTTATAGACTTATTTGAGAAATCTAAAACTTGTCAACTGGTGGCACATTAATAATGAATTTGAGGCTTGGAGAAGAAAGCAGAATAAATCCAAGTTGATATTTGTTGACCAAGAAGACCTCTACCGCTTTTCAACATTTTTCTGCAGCATCTAAGGCCTGACAAAGACTAAAGCTAGCCAATAAGGCAGGGCCTAGCACATTCTTTGCCAGGACAGCCAGCCTTCTATACTAAATGAACAATGTGCATGTGCAATATACAGAGTGTGAACAGTTGAGATAAGAACATCACTCCTGGATCTGGCACATGACTAGAAAGTGGCATACAACCAATTAAATAAAGTCACAAATTGGGGTGTGTGTGTGTGTGTGTGTGTGTGTGTGTGTGTGTGTGTGTGTGTGTAATAACAGGGCAACCTCGGATGTGTTCTTCAGGTGTCCCCACTTTGTTCTTTGAGAAAAGGGTCTCTCCCTGGTCTGGGGCTTATCAATTAGTTCAGGCCTGCTGGCCAGTGAACCCCAGGGGTCTGCCTGTCTCTGTATCTCCAATGCTGAGATTACAAGCACCTGGCACCATACCAAGTTCTTCTTCATGTGGGTTTTGAGGCTCACACTCAGATCCTCAGGCTTACAAGTCAATCACTCTACTGAACCTTCCCCCCACCCCAAAGATTATCTTAAATAGGAGAATGCACTATGACTAAAATAAAATGACACTGGGAGATGCAGGGACAGAGGGAGGTGAGGCAGGGCACAGCAATAAATGAGTGTGCTTCAGAACGATGGCTCTGAAGAGTAAAGGTGGGAGCTGAGACCTAAGAAGTAAAAAAAAAAAGACGGAGAGGAAAGATCATCAAAGTGTGCTCACGGGTGCAAAGAAAATAAGGCCAGTGGAGAAACAAAAGCTTAGTGGGATATTAGAATAAATGACACCAGACAGGTAAGCAAAAGGCTGTTGATGTAGGATCCTGGAGGTCATTACAGATGACAGGTTTTTATTTCAAATGTAGAACAAAGCCACTGCAGGAATTGAAGCTAGAGAGTGATGTGACCGGATTTCTAAGTTTTCTGCCATTCTAGTCCAATTACATGTACTTATTATGCATTTAAAGTTGTAGGAGAAATAAGCGAGAGCCCGCTTATGTTCAAACTAGTAAATTCTATAGATTTTTGTTTCCCCTGAGAGAATTAGGAAATTCTTTCCCAATCATCACATCCTGGCAAGAAGAGTGCTTTGTAGAAGGGAAACCACAACGTCCGAATCCTCACAGGCCCCTGGAAAATGCCCCCCTGGTGTTGCAGTTAAGTAGAATGCTTTCTGAGCAGCTTGCTGAGCATTACTGGAAATTCAGCAGCTGTGAAAAGCAGAGGAGTGACAGTTCTTGGTGAATGGTGACAGATCCCTGAGTCTGCCGACTAAAGGGTGTGAATGGTACTTCCTGCAGAAGTTAAAGGTGACACCACACCATTCATTCACACTCTGTCACCTTCAGGAAGATGTGAGTCTCTAGCCACCAAGAGACCAAATGCAAATCCCAGCACTCTGTCTTCCTAGATCTGTAACGATGGTCAAGTTATTTAATACAGAGGATACTTAGTTTCTGCCTCTGAAAATATAGATAATACTACTGGGGAGGAGAGGAGGGAGGGAGCTACAGGGGGGATACAAAGTGAATAAACTGTAATTAATAAAAATAGAAAAAAAATTAATACTACTGTTTTCTTGGGTTGTGGTGTGAAACTATTTGAACAACCTAAATAGTACACTGAATCCAGGGCACAACATAAATAGTGTTTATAATGGATCCATATTTGAAATATGAGGATAATGGCCGAGAATCACAAAGCACTGTACAAAGTACTCTGCAAACAAGCCTGGTTTCTGCGAACGAAGCTTAATGCAACATATTGTTTTTGCATGGTCTGGAAGCAATGAATGATTTTTTTATATGTTTAAATGATTGAAAAGTACTGGTGACACATAAAAATGATAGAAAACTCAAATTTTAGTGCACATAAACAGAGTTTCGTGGCCATACTGTCTGTGCAATGACCGTTGTGGCTGCTCTCTCAAAAACAAGCAAACAAACAAACAAAAACATTGTGGAATGGCTACAGAAGGGACCGTGTTGGCTAGGCTTGCAGTCATAGGCCTGTATTCTCAGATATCCAGAAGGTTCAGGGAGGAGTACTAGAACTTGAAGGACCACCTAGACTGTAGAGAGAGCTCAAGGACATCTGGAACACTCTATAAGACCCTATCTCCAAGATGAAAAAAAACAAAAAAACAAAAACAAAAAACGTATAATTCAGGGAACCGTAGGTTAGTGGTAGAATGCCTGCCTAACTTGCCTTCAACCCTCCATTTAGAAAGTCAAAAAGGAAAGCTGTTCATAGCGACTTGTGACTATAATCCTAGCATTTGGGAGTCAAAGACAGGGATATCAGGATTTCAAGGCCAGCCTGAGACACCTAGGGAATTTGAAGCTAGCCTGGCTTCATGAAACCCTATATTAACTGAAAGAAGGAAGGAAAGGAGGGAGGGATGGAAGGAGGGAGCAAGAGAGGGAGGAAGTGAGGAGAGAAAAGATGATGACCACATAGCTAGCACAGTTAGAAACACGTACGGCCTGAAATTTTCATGAAAACTGTGCAGAGCGTGTTGTCAACAGCTCACTTTGCTCTATCACATGAACTACCTTGTCCTTCTGTTATATTTCTGTCTGTTTACACTCTGGCTTCTTCTGACAGCATTGCAAATCCCTGGGTGGTGGTTTCTTTTCCCCAGTGGATATGTGGCTTACAGTTAGCCTGCACTTAGGACAAGTGACGTCTTCAGTCATTGTACCCGCCACCCTAGGATGACAGGAACAGGCTGCTTAGGTAACTTGTCAGAGGAGCCATTTCTTACTCAAAGTGCTAACCAGGAGAATCAATGAATACATACCTAAATATAAACGAGTGATACAAGTCAGGATTTCAAAAACACAGAGGCGCTTGCTGTTAACTTTCCATAGGAAATTACATTTTCCTATCAGTAATTAATATAATCTGGATTGCATCTTCACAGTTGAGGAGAAAACTTCCATCTCAGACAGATGGAAGCCTTCTATTTAAAGAAGAGCAAAATCCCCGAAGAACCTCTAGACCCTTATCTATCAGAAGCCTTGGCAGGCAAGCTTCCTTTTAGCCTTTGATCTCCCTGTCAAAAGATGTCTGTCAGAGAGTGGATTATCAAGCAAATGTCCTTCCAAGTTCCTTGCTCCCAATCTGTCTCTCCTTCTCAGACAGTCAGGACAGGTCTTTGTTTCAAAATGGAAAAAGTTATATGAAAATACCATAGTGTTAGCATATCTGCAATCTAATGAGAAAATAATCTAATAATTTAATCAGAAAATGCCGTGATCACAGTCCGCCTTCCTCTCTCTGCTTTTCATATTAATAAATCCTCACGCTTCCTAACACATTAACATAGAAGAGTACGTCGCCTATTCTGTGCCACAGTTACAGCACCTAAGCCACAGTCATCTCTGTGATTCTCATTCAGGCTCATGACTGTGTTCTGTCCCCATTTAACAAGTGTATAAACTCAACTCCGTGGAAATTAAGTGATTCCCCTTAGGGAGCAGCATCCCTGAAATCTGAGTCTAATTCTCCAAACTGTTCCTCGATACCACAGTTCATCACTGATACATCATTCGCTTTGCTTAGGTTTAGCTGATTGATTGCTCAGGACGCCCTTCCCCAAATTACCCCAAGTTTAACAATAGATATGATGTGGTAAAGACAGCCTGTGTTAAGAGAACAGAATGTTCTTTCCATGAGGCTAACTCTGGGCAAACTCTGTGAACCAATAACATATACTTTATCCAGGATAAGACTGATGGATTTGGGACACTGTGAAGCTGTTTCTCATTCTTTAAGGATTTGGCAGTTTCTGTATCTGCTTTATTGGAACACGGTGCAGTGAGAAACCGTGGGTTATCTTGCATGTGGGTTAGCCCGGTTTACTCAGATCTTGCACTGGAATCTCTGCTGGATAGCCCTACCATTTATTGAAACTCTCAACCATCTGATTAAAAAAAAAAAAAAAAGTACTTAAGTACTAACATTACCCAGTCAAAAGGCTCATTCTACTGTGTGCTTATGGGGTCTCTGAGACTTGGTTTCTTCTAAAGTTAACTTTATAAATGGACAGTGCATATGACAGGCAAAGCCATTACATGTACACATTTTGATGCATTTTGAAACATGCCTTTTTAAAAAGTAACATTTGAATTGTAACAAGGCACTTGTGTGTGTGTGTGTGTGTGTGTGTGTGTGTGTGTGTTCAGTAGCTGCATGTGTGTGCAGATTCCTATGCATACTGTGCATGTTCGTGTGAAGGGGATAGCCTCAGGCTTTGTTCTTCAGAAGCTGCCCTGCTTGTTTTGAGGCAGGGCCTTTCCTTAGTCTAGAGCTCGCCAGACTGGCTGGCCTAGCACGTTGCCATGTATCTGCCTATGTCTGCTACCATAGCACTGGGATCAGAGACCCCACCATGCCCAAACATTTTAATGGGGGTCCTCAAACTTAAGCCCTATGCTTACCTAGCACTTTTCTGACTGAGCTATCCCACCATCCCACAAAGAATATTTTAATCATTCCAAGATTCTCCACCAATGAGCCACTGTAACCAAACCTTCCAGAAACTCTCACTTCAGAGCTCTATAGATTAGTCTTGACTGTTCTAGAATCTTACTCCAGTGGAATCGTTCTACACGCACCTTTTTAAATTTTAGAGTTCTTTCACTTCGTATAAAGTCCTTTAGATTAATCTATGCTATTTGTATGTTCGGATGCTTTGGCACCTTTTACTGATGAAAAATATTCCTTTTTATTGATGTGCTATAATTTTCTCATTAGTCTGAGACAGACACTTCTGTTGTTTCTAGTCTAGGGCTATTATAAATAAAACTGCACATAAATATATAAGACTGAAATGAACATTCATTTTTATTTCAGAAAAAGTCATTTAAAGGCTACAATAATTCTATAAGTTTCTGACAAACAGTTCTCAAAGTGGTAGCCCCATTTTATTATTCCCCTCAGAATGCCTTATCATCAGGTAGCCAGTTGTTTTTTAAGTTCATGACAATCTATGTCTTTCATAGTAGAATAAGAATACAGAAACTGGGTCCCAAAAACCAGTTCCTGTAATGCTGTGAGAAGAAACATTGTTTTAATGGTTGGATTTTGTTAGCTATTTTTTCTTTCTTTTTTTTCTTTTTTTTTTGTTTTTGTTTGTTTGTTTGTTTGTTTTTGTAAATTTGCACAGGGTTGGCGATGAATGTATGTCATAGATGTGCAGTAGACCTTGGTGAAAACTGTGTCAAATCCCCTTGAATTGGAATTACACATGGATGCAAACTGTCCAACAGTGGTACTGGGAACCAAACTCTGATCCTCTGGAAGAGCAGCAAGTCCTCTTAACCACAGAGCCATCTCTGCATCCTTGATAGATGATTTCTGAAAAAGAATGCTCACGAGTTTTTAGTAGACTATAACTTAAAATCCAGCCTGTGAGAAAAGAACTGGTTTGCATTCTCTGTGGCTGAGAGGTAGGACTTTAATGAATGATGCTGGCCACAGAACTATGCTAGAGATTGGGAGTGGCTTTAAAATGCATCATATTCCCAACCTTCATCTGATGCTTGCTGTCCACTTAAGGTGTTACTTAGAAGATGACTGGATGACCCAGGATATTTTTTTCGTAAGAGTGCCACAAATAAGAAGGACCACTGTGACAAGCTGTGTACACCCAGCCTCTGCCCTATACCATTTGATGTTCAGTATCCACTATGGACAACAGCCATTACAGTACATCATAGAATTAAAGGAACTGACACAATCCCATCAATTCAGAAAAAAAGGAGCTAGAAGCTCAAGAGGGAACAGAAACCTCTGAAGGAAGAGTAAAAACTGGGTAAAATTCTTTCCCTCTATATCTGAATCTGGATCCCCAGAACCCGTATAAATGTCAGGTACATGGAGTAGCCCATCTCTAATTCTAGCACTCTACTTCTGTGGCACAAACAAAAGGACATTAAAGCAAGCTGGCTAGCTAGACAAGCTGAATCAGTAATCTCCAGGCTCAAATGAGATACTTTACCTCTTTGTATAAGACAGAGAGCAATTGAGAAAGACAACTGATGTCAACCTCTGGCCTTCACCTCATATCCACACACATGTGCCTACACTCATGCAAACATGCATACATCCACACATGTACACTGTACATACACATGAGAAATGAAAACAAAACTGACTAGTATGAAAGAAAAGTGTTTGGTTTGCTAGCCAAGAGTCTTGCTTTAGAAGCCATATTGAGTTAAAAACCCATACATGCTCAGAACAAACACATCAGAAAGTTGTAGCAGGGCATGGGAGAAAACAGATGGACAGTATATTATAGAGGATATAGAACTCTGAAAATGGAAAATTAATGGTAGATACAAAATCTAAAAAATCAGAACACTTGCTAGCTATATACCCATTTCTTTGTCCATTGCCTCCTCAAGAGCATATTTTTTATTTTTGTTTTACTCACAATGTACTTTTAGTGTTACTGTATATACTTAAATTTTGTGTAAGTCATATAATTTTATATTAAACAGTAGGAAAGAAGCTCCTAATTCCTGAAACCTTGATAAGGAAGGCAGAGGTCACTGAAAAAAATGCCATTTATTGATGTCTTTGCTTGCTCCAACTCTAGCTACAGATTCCAAAAACTTAAAATGAACAAACAAGCCTAAAGCTGCACATGGTCCCAAGAGGGTGCTATAAGAAATAGATGGAAGTACAAAAAGAATTTTAATGGCAATTAATATTTAACACTTTTTAGTGTTTTCTGTTGTTGTGCTAAATGTCTTAATGCTATTTTATCCAACTGTTACAAAAATTCTCTGAAAGAAGTACTTTTTCCCCAGGCCGTTTTAAAGCTAAAGAATCTAAATCACAGAGAGGCTTGTCTCAGCTCCACATCTGAAAAACAAAAGAACGTGCTAGAAAAAAAAAAATTAACAAAACAAATATATCTCTCATGTAATAGAAACAATGTGTCTATGCTTTGACTTAGCAAATAGTCTCTGTCCCTGACATCTAAGGGCCGACTTCTGGCCCCAAAAAGTAAGGCTATACCAGAGGAGTGTGGAAATGGCTGGCTCCTAGGAAAGGAACACATCTTACATTTAACATCGTCCAACACTGAAAGTGTCTCGAGTGTGTTATCTCTCTGATTCCTCACAACATTCTGGAGGGAAGGAAGACATGCTAATTTTATCGAGAGAAGACAGAAATGGCAACGATGTCCAACTACTTAAAGTGACCCCAGACCCACAGGAGGATGGTCACTCGAGCCAGAGCCATCACCGCTCTACTTCTGCTTCTCAGAAGTCTTCCTTCTCTCTTCGGTGGGAAAACCAAATGACAGAACTATGGCTTCCTCAACCTTGGCTGACACTCCCTGGGATACACTGTTTAAATGTACTAGCAGCTATTAAGGGTTACTAGAGTGCTGCTGAGCTTAATACAAAAGTCGCCACCATGAGTCTTTTTTAATAAATCCAATGGGGTAAGGACTAGAGTTAGCCTATTTGATGGTTCAAGAAACTAAATTAGAGCAGTGTTGATCATATATATCACCCAATCAACCAAATCCACCACATCCTGCTACAAATTCAGTTTCCTAGAGGCAGCAAAGACACCCTAATAATCCACGAGATTTGTACTGTAACAAAAAAGCTGGGACACAACCCCACACTGTAAATGTACAGACCAAGTTTCTTCACCACCCACTAGCGAGAACCTATTGTCATAGCAACGAAGATAAGATATTTCATCTTGAGGAAAGGGAAAGCACATCTCAGATGATCCACGAAAGAAGCATGGCTCCATCCATGCCCATAATTTCAGTTTTCACTTGAATGTATAAGAATTTTCTTACTGTAATTTAAATAAAAACTCCCAGAAGCAGAGAGAAGATTCATCACACACACACACACACACACACACACACACACACACACACACCACGATTCTCAATTGTAAAGGATATAGAATATGGGTAAAGTTTGAAAGAACATCATACATGCATCACTTCCTTTTATGGAGTTGCCTCATTTTATATCTTTTTGCCAACCAATACTAAATTTGCTCTGATTCCTACCGAGTAGAATGTCAAGCATGCTGTAGGAAACAAGAGTCCTGTTTGAATGCGGCTTTCTTTAAATAAACCAGTTTTTGTCTGGTGGATCTACAAACTGATGGTTAAGACAGAATTTATTACTTATCGTGAAGGAGTTGTAGCCTGACAGCAGGAGACAAGAGACATGCGTATAGTAATTACCTATTGCCTATATAAGATTTAAACTTAGCTCGCCATCCTGCAACTTAACACCTTCACCCGGCAGCTATACTTGAAGAGAAGCTGAACCTCTAGATCTCCCATGTACTAGCTGTGTTGCTCATGTCAGCTACTATAAACATATCCAGTTAATTACTGTATATATACATGTACATATATATATATACATATATATATATATATCTTTAGCTGTTTTATAAGGTTAATGTTTATACATCTCTCATAAAGTTGCCCTAAGGAATAACTTTCTGAATACCTAGTATGTGCTTGAGACATAGCAAACAGCCAGTCTGTGTATATTATCATTGCTATTATCATTACCCATCCTTAGAACCATGAAATGCATATGATAACCCCACATCTCCTAAGAATAACAATTAAAGAAACCAATCATCTCCAAGATGCTAAATGATGTGTGGAGTCAATGACACTTGACAAATAATAAATAGTGATTAACTAAATTCAACTCAGCAAACATTCATTAATTTCATAATGTATGCAAGCCACACAGCTAATCACTAGATGTACAAAAATTGTAAGCTATCAGAGATGAAAAGAAATTTAAAACATGACCTAATTTAATGCCCCTCACAGATTAGGAAGTCAGTGTGCTTGGCTCTAAGCTATTTTTATACAGACAGAGCTCCATCACTTTGGGAGTCTACACTCTGAGACGTAAATACCAAACACATGTCTTCACTAGATTATGTTTTTTGTTTTGTTATTTTTTAATTTCTATTTTTATATTAATTATAGTTTATTTACCTTGTATCCCAGTTATAGCCCCCTCCCTCATTCCTTCCCAATCCCACCCTCCCTCCCTCATTTCCTCCCTACCCCTCTCTAAGTCCACTGATAGGAGCAGTCCTCTTCCCCTTCCATCTGACCCTAGCTTAACAGGTATCAGCAGGCCTGGAAACAACCCAGATGTCCCTCAACTGAGGAATGGATACAGAAATTGTGGTACATTTATACAATGGAATACTACTCAGCAATTAAAAACAAAAAAATCATGAAATTTGCAGGAAAATGGTGGGATCTAGAAAAGATCATCTTGAGTGAGGTATCCCAGAAGCAGAAAGACACACACGGTATATACTTACTTATAAGTGGATACTAATCCCAAAAGATAGGATAAACATACTAAAATCTGTACACCCAAAGAAGCTAAACAAAAAAGACCTGGAGTAAGATGATCAATCCTCACTTAGAAAGACAAATGGGATGGATATTGAAAGTAGGAGAAAAGAAGAAACATGACAGGAGTCTACTATAGAGGGTCTCTGAAAGACTCTACCTAGCAGTGTATCAAAGCAGATACTGAGACTCCTAACCAAACCTTGGGCTAGTTTACGTTTTATAGCCAGTCCAGTGACATACAATCAATTTCTCGTAATAGTTTTATCCTCACAAAAAAAAAAAAATCAGTATAATAACATGAAAAAAAGAAAAAAAAAAGAAAAACAATGACAGTAACTGCCATTATTCTTAAAAACTTCTATAGCCCTAGTAAGCCTATTTGCTTTACTTCTGAATATATGTAGTAATGTGAGTTCAAGACTGAGTCTGAAGTAGACACAAGGGATCCTGGATTATCCACTCGATCTGACTGTCTTCAGCCATGAAATAGAATTCTAACATAGCATGAAACAGAGTGAAATTGTTGAAACAAAAGGCATGAGATAGACAACTTAAGAGAATAATGTATTGGGGCTCACTCTGTCAAACGTTTCTATCCATCAGTGCGGGGACAACATGGCTAAAGTCAATCGATTCATAGAAAGGTAGTGTGTTTGCATACAAAGAAGACAGGCACTCCTCATAAGAAAGCAGGGGTAACTTTAACTTTAAGACACACAGAGATATACAAAATCCACAAGAAACTATACCTTGAACGGGAAGACTCAGCCAGAGATTTTTTCACCCACTGTCTTAGCAGCACTCATAAAAACCCTCAACCCCTAAGCACTCTTGGAAGTTTGGGTCAGAAAAGTCTGTTCCATTTTTCTCCCGTCCAATTTTGGATAAATTCCTTTCCATCTATCAGTTTCTGTTTCCTGGTGTTTCATTAGAGCAGTGAGCAACAGGAACCTTGAATGTGGTAATACGACTTTCATGGGCCCTTGAAGGGATTTCTCTAAACTCCAGGGGCCCAGCCTCACTGTAATACAATCTTATATACGCTAAAACAAAACAAAAGCTTTAGAAATCGAAAAATGGTGTTTTAATTGGATCACCCCACAGGGATTCCAGAAATACTTACAGCAGTCTTTCTTCCAAACGGAAATTCTCCAAAGTATCAGAATAAAAAGTAGCAAAATTTCTTGGCAGAAAAAAAATAATAATTGAATGATAAGGTGATTGGATTAGAAAGATCAACTTTTGTCTACATTTAATTAGATTACTGTGGACACTATTTTTATCTTGTAATTCACTTTCAAAATGATTTATTTATCAAAGAATGGATCATTTAGGCAATTAATCTTAAGCTTGTACTTCTTCGAGACTGGGGTTATGTGGCTTTCTCTAACCCCTGCCTGTGTTGTTCATGATGGCTAATGGTAACCTCTGAAGTAAGGCTTTTAAGAAATTTCCACTCAATGCTTGGAGAATATCAGATCTCAGCCATTGTTGGCTCAGCCAGACCTTGTAGCAGAGCTGGGTAACTAAAACATCTCTTTACTTTGCAAACTCTATCTCTTACAATAGAGCTGCAAGGAATCCTGCCTTGCCCCCAGGGACTGAAGTTCTCAGTAATTTCCTTAATATATTACACTCAGGAACATTAGCTGAGTGTGCTGGCTAGTTTTATGTTAACTTGACACAAGCTGTAGTCGTCTGAGAGGAAAGAACCTTGTTTTGGAAAATGTTACCACTAGATTGACCTGAAGGCAAACCAGTAGAGAAATTTCTTTTTGTATTTATCACAGTTTATTTACTTTGTATCCCCCTCCTTTATCTCCTCCAAATCCCTATTCTCCACTCAGGCCCATCCCCCAGTCCACTGATAGGAGATGTCCTTTTCCCCTTCCATATGACCCTAGCCTATCAGGCCTCATCAGGACTAGCTGCATTGTCTTCCTCTGTAGCCTAGAAAGGCTGCTCCCCCCTCAGGGGGAGGTGATCAAAGAGCCAGCCACCCAGTTCGTGTCAGAAACAATCCTTGTTCCCATTACTAGGAAACACACTTGGACACTGAGCTACCATGGGCTACATCTGAGCAGGGGTTCTAGGTTATCTCCATGCATGGGCCTTGTTTGGAGTATCAGCCTCAGAAAAGACCCCTGTATAGTGTTTCCTCAAGATTCAGTTATACCACTCCTAGGCATATATCCAAAATTTGTTCAAGTATACAACAAAAACATTTGCTCAACCATGTTCATAGCAGCTTTATTTGTAATAGCCAGAATCTGGAAACAACCCATATGTCCCTCAATTGAGGAATAGATACAGAAATTGTGGTACATTTACACAATGGAATACTACTCATCAATTAAAAACAAGGAAATTATGAAGTTTGCAGGCAAATGGTGAGAACTAGAAAAGATCATCCTGAGTGAGGTATCCCAGAAGCAAAAAGACATACATGGTATATACTCATAAGTGGATATTAGACATACAATATAGGATAAACATACTAAAATCTGTACACATAAAGAAGCTAAGCAAGAAGGAGGACCCTGAGTAAGATGATCAATCTTTACTCAGAAAGGCAAACAGGATGGACATTGGAAGAGGGAGAAAACAGGGAACAGGAAAGGAGCCTACCACAGAGGGCCTTTGAAAGACTCTACCCAGCAAGATATCAAAGCAGATGCTGAGACTCATAGCCAAACTTTGGGAAGAGTACAGAGAAATATTTTAATTAGTGATTCACAGGGAAGAGCCCTGTGGGTAGTGACTTCCTTGGATGATGGTCCTATTGTTTATAAGGAAGCAGGCTAAGCAAGCCATAAACAGCAAGTCAGTAAGCAGCACCCTCCATGGCCTCTGTATCAATGAGCTCCTACCTCTTGCCTTGTCTGAGTCCTCATCCTGACTTCCTTCACTGATGAACAGTGATGTGGAAGTGTAAGACAAATAAACCCTTTCGTTTGCAACATGGTTTTGGTCATGGTGTTTCATCATAGAAATAATAACCATCCCCAGGGCACATAGCTTCAAACTTACAGCTGGTAGCAGTTGTTGTCTGTTAAGTAGTAATAAATACAAATTATAGACCTCAACATCAGATGAGCAAGAAACATAACTATGTTCTCTTGGATCAATTTTCTATTCTGAGCTTCTTATGCATTGTAGTAGTAGCAGACACTCTGGTGGTAAGATCTCTGCCCTTCTCCTGAAGATTACACAGAAGTAGTACATACATAGGACCTGAAAAGGCCCCTTTTCTCTTCTTAAGTGAACACTTTTAGCTATAACAGAGGCACTAATTCAGTTTGGTTGAGCTCTCTGTTGCATCTTCCTGTCCCTAATCCCAAATTATCTAAAGATCTGGAACTTGAATAATGAATCACAAGACCACACTTAAACCACAGAGGAGTAAGAGTCATTTTGCTTTCATTTCTCTGACATTCTAATTATAAAGTGGGTCTGTGGGGGGAGGGGTAATTAATTGGGAGTTACAGTTAATGGGTAACTCCCAATTAATTGGGAAGCAACACACTCCTCTTCTCAAATCCTTTCCATCCCTCTATGAATATTCTCTCCCTGTGTAAAACTCAGAAATCAAGTCTGGGACATCTTTTCTGCAGCTAATCCAGAGCCAACTATCTCTTTTCCCTCTGGGTAAATAATATTTGATGTGTTCTCTGGGTGGGGAAAAAGATATAACTGACTATTTCTCTCAGTCTTTTCATCTTATATTTGAACCTTGTCTTTGGAGAATACAAAGCCATATACATCTTATTTTCTTTTGATTCAGTTGCCTCATCCTCTTCCTTGGGGGCAGGTGTCATTTTATATCCCAGTTGCAACAAAAATAATGGAAAGGCTATAAAATAAGAGAAGGTAAGGTGAAATCAGATTGATATAGATATTGACTTGACATGTCATTTTTCATCTTAAGGCAGCTGCCTGTTGACTACATCTGAATTCACAGTCCCCAGGTTCCACTGGCCCATTACAATTTTACCTTAATTGATAGCAGCCAAGGCTGTGACTGATCTTTCTCAAAATAAAACCCAGCCTGTTGGCCTTCAGTTGCTCCATCGTCTCTCAGTGCATCTGCTCATTCTCCTGCTTCCCACATGAGAACTGAAACTGAAAGTGAGACATGTCAGTGTTCATGGGATTAAAATACAGAAATGATCCTGAACACAAGGACCTCCCCACAAGGTTACTCTATCCTGTCCCTGTTTACAATTTGTGTCTGGATAACTGCTGTCATATGCAATAAGGAGCAAACAACAGTATCCTTGGTCTTATGTGCAGAAAGCCAGAAAAAGTAGCCGGTTTGACAAACAGAAACACCCAGAGATCTTACCTAATATCCTTTGGAGGACAAAAGTTATTGAGAATCACTGTTTCCACAGAAGACATAGGCATGCATATTAACAGAGCATCCTAAGGCAATAAAGCCAGCACACAAGCAGCTGTGTAAGGAGCCATGATAATGTGTAGGCTTCACTAGAGCAGGGTCAGCTGAGTTAGGACAGTCATACCAAACCAATGATTCTCAGTTGACATTCTGAGCCACCATCTTGTGACTGTTTCACATCTTCATCCTGCCCTTTTCTGTTTATTAGTCTATTTATTCAATAACTATTTCTGAGAACTGACATTAGGAACTAAAGACTAAGAACTGATTGGCCTGCTCTTTGATTACCTCCCCCTCAGGGGGGGTGCAGCCTTGCCAGGCCACAGAGGAAGACAATGCAGCCACTCCTGGTGAGACCTGATAGACTAGGATCAGAAGGGGAGGAACACCTCCCCCATCAGTGGACTGGGGAGGGGTACAGGTGGAGAAGAGGGAGAGGGTGGGGTTGGGAGGGGAGGAGGGAGAGAGCTACAGGTGGGATACAAAGTGAATAAACTGTAATTAATTTAAAAAAAAGAATTAAAAACAAAAAGCTGTGCTCCTGCTTCACAGAGCCCAGGTGTAGTTACAGTTAAATCTGCATGCCCCAGAGTCAATTGGCCTGATGGCCATCATCAGCTCTGCCACTTGCCAGCTCTGTAACATGAGGCAAGTTACTTAACCTCTCTGATCTGTAGTTTCTAATCTTAGAAAGCCAAGATAAAATGGGCAACCACTTCTTGGAATTAATGAGATTAAAAGAGATAATTCTTATAAACCTCTTAACATCTGTTTTGGCAGATAGGAAGCAAAGATTGTGTAGTAGCATTTTTCTTTGTTCAGTGATTATCAAAGTAGTATATTATCATGGGAAGGTCTCATTCCAAGCCCTGGCCTCTCATAAATGCTAGTACAGTTAATTGAATTATGTCAGGTCATGTACTGGGATGGGCAAGCAGAGCCTCAGTATACTGTCACCATTGGACTACCATTAAAATACAATTAAGATAAAAAGTGCTGTAAAATCTTAACTAGAGCACTAACTTTCCACAGTAATAAAATGGAATTTCCAGCTTACAATAAACCAGAAAAAAATACCCTGAAAACTCAACCTTTGTAGTCTTAGATTTTAGCTTCATTTTTCAGTTGCTATTTTTAGAAAAAAAAAAAAACTGTTTCCCTTCAATTTTAATACACAAACATTAGTCTGGAGACTCCAGGCCTTGTGCAATTCCAAGTACATGCCTGAGCATAACAATTACCCAGCAAAGAGAAGCTTGGGATAGTTTAAATAACAGTCTTCAAATATATGAAAAGTTATTACACAGAACATGATGACCAGCTGTTCAACTTCCACAGAGGACCAAGGAAAAATAAAATAGGCTGAAATTTTGCAGGGCTGACAATCTGAGGCAAATTCACTGAAGAACTTGGCAGAGTAAAAAGCCACCACGGAAACCCTTTGAAAACAACATGGCATTGGAAAATACAGTGAAGGAAAAAGAGTTCTCAACAGAGATTTGAGGATTCAAGTTTATGTACTCATTAGAAACCCATGGCTTGATGCTACTACCAAGGTCCTCCTGGTACATTGAGCTTGTAGTGGATCCAGAATGTTCATCCCTCCAATTTGGTAGTCTTTGAGTATAAAAGAGATAATGAGAGAATATTGCTTCTCAAGAGCAGGGTGATTTTTCCTCCCTGAGGACATCTAACAATGTGTTTGGATGTTTTTTATTTCTAAACTTAGGGAGGAAAAATGTCTTTGCTGTCTAATGAACAGAGACTAAAGTAGCTGCTTGCTGACTGTCCTAGAATACAGAAGCCAGGGCCCCACAGTCTAGTCTGGTGCATTGATGCCACCATTGAGAAGTAGAGATATAAAGAATATAATTTCTTCCACTTTGTACATGTAGCCATATAATACCACCCCTCAGTGCCCAGATTTAACCTATAATTTGTGTGACCTTAGTTTGGTGGTTAATAGCATTTATCTCTGTGCCTGAGCCAAGTAATAGATGTACTTTTATACCCCCTTTGAGGTTAGATACCGCCATGTGACTGAAGTTAGCCAGTAACTTGTACATGGCAGCAATGTGCTTAACTTGGAGAATTAATGGGTGAGTCACTGTGGCCTTTTCCTAGCACTGGGACTATCAGAAGCCAGAATTCATGAGATAGCCCTTGTTCCTCTGGCTTCCTCAGTCACAGCCAATATCATCCCAGCCTACCATGTTAGATGTAAAATGCTGGAATTAGCCATAAGTAGATATATCAAAGAATATAATTTTTTGGAGACACAAAAGTATGATACTAGAAGATCATTTCCTAGGAGTGTAATTATCATCTCAAAGCTGGCCCCACCACTTACAGGTTGTATAATCTTGACTATGTTACCTAAATTTTGTTGTCCTCCAGGGCACAGTGGAGTCATTGACATCTTTCCCTGAGGTTCCCCTGGGCTTCACATGGACAGCACTGGGTAAAGGCAATCCTGTCAAGTAGTTTGTAAACAGTGACTCAATCTATTAGCATAATTAACATATAATTATCATATATCCTTAGATCCCCGCTGCATGGGTCAGAGAACTCAGGAGGCAGGAGGTTAAGCCGTTTGTCCAAACCACAGAACTAGCAAACAGAAGGGGCAATAGTAACACTGTCATTGTCTGGCTACAGGGTCTATTATGAGATGATGTTAATGACAACCACAGACATCAGTAATGATGAGTGTGCTGCTGTCATTTGTCTAGATTTATTTTTATTACTTTTAGTGTGTGTATGTGTGTGTGTGTGTGTGTGTGTGTGTGTACAAGTGCAAGTGCCCTTGGAGGTCAGAGGCATCAAGATCACCCCAGAGCTACAGTGACTGGCCAACCGTCTAATGTGGGTCCTAGGAATCAAACTTAGGTATTCTGGAAGAACAGCAAATGCTCTTAACTCTTGCATTATTTATCCAGCCAATGTTGCTAGCTTTAAAATTCAGGCACTTGCCACAAAGCGTGGGTATGAGTCGGGATCCCCAGAAAGCAGGTAAGCTGGATGTGGTAGAAGACATCTCTCATCCCAGTGAGCCTATGGCAAGATGGGCTGAGAGAGAGAGAGAGAGAGAGAGAGAGAGAGATGGATCATGCAACACCCACAGGCCAGCTGGCACGGAGTATGCTGCAGTAACCAGTGGGACAGACCCTGCTCCAAACAATGTAAAGACGAGAATAACCTCAGGTGGTCTTCTGACCCCAACACTCACACAAATGAATACTCGCATCTATGACTATGCACACATACATACTCACTATGCATACATTCTACACATACACACACAGATGCACATTCATACAGGCACACGGACACACAGTCACACACACACACACACTCACTCACTCACCAGAATAAAGTATGATCTGTTGGGCCACAGTGAATTGCAGACTGGGAAGACTCCATCCCCTGAGAATTTAGTCTACCCAGAAAAATAAGCAATGAACTTCAATGGGCGCAGGCAAAGAAAAAAAAAAATAGAATAAGTGTTATATAACAATTAAAGATAAGAGCTTGGCAGCTTTATTAAATCTCCCATTTAACCCTCAGTTAACCTGAAAATTCAATTAACCAGAAGTATTACCCATATGTTCACATTAATCAGGTTTTTATAGTATCAGTTGAACTCACTTAACCTTAATAAGCAGATGATTGCATACAGACTGCGGGAGGAATCGGAAGTCAGCCCCATGGCTACATGCTCCCCTATAAAAAAACAGAAGCATCAACTGGAGAGAAACAGAGGGCAGAAGACAATGAGCACATAACATGATACCGAAAGAGAAGGGGAGACAACAGTCTGAGAAAGACTTAAGTAGGTCAGAGGAGAAAGGAAATGCCGCCGGCATCACTGGTGTTCTCTGGGTAATGTCTGTCAGAACAGATGGCCCTGCTTTTCCAATAGATAGCTCAAAGACAGGAAGTGGGGAGGGAAGGCATGCCTGTGTATGGAAGTCTGTGGGGATGGATGAACCATCTCGTACTGAGCTCCTAAGCATGATCACCATGAATACTTGAACTGAAACAGTCATGATGTCTAGGGCCCATGTGGGAGACACAGAGAGACTGCCCTGAAGAGTTCCCTCTGGCTTCTGTTTTATTCCACTCTAGGAAAATCCAAACCACCCTTCAAGACTCAAATACAGCACTCAGGAACTATCCATAAATGTTCTACAAAAACCTAAATTATTTTTTTTTATTCGCTCAGTTATTTTTTATTCGCTCAGTTTTGTTTTTATCTTCTCTGTATTTGTATTTACATCAAAATTCAATCAATACACTGTCAGTGATTTTAAAGGCATACATCTGGTGTTTCCAACCTTTTGATATTGTGACAGAACATTGTCATCTTGAAAGCTCATGTTTCAGAATGAACAGTTCACTTACAAAAGAAAAGTCACAGAAAAAAATACCTCTCAAAACTTGGGCTGTGATGTAGCTCAGTTGAGAGAGTGAGTACCTAAGATACACAAAACCCAGGGTTTTATCAGCAGCACCTGGTCAAACTTCCATGCCAGTAATCCTAACACTGTGAAAGCAGAGGCAGGAGGATCAGAAGCTCAACGTCATCCCTGGACTCACAGTAAACTAGAGGACAAACTAACTACCTGTGACCATGTCTCAAAAACTAAAATGTTTTCATAAGTTTGTGATCTTATTTTGAGGCACATTCATAACTATTCTAGGCTACATTTGGCCCAGGAGTCACACATTACACATCCTTAAAATGTCCCTTTTTCTGTTTTGTGAGACATGTACCAATTCTTATGACTCGGAGGTGCTCAAAATGTGTGTATCTCATGCTGAGATCAACCTTATGGTATTCCTTCCTGCATTTGTAAATAAGAAAATAAGACTCTGATTTAAGGGGATATTTTCCAAACACCCAATTGGATGCACAAAACTTTAGTCAGGTGTAGAGGAATGAAATCTAAAAACTCAGATTTCACTTTAGTAGGGCCAATTCTATTGGCATGTGGCAACAATGAGCCAAAAAGGTCACCAGTTGGACCAACGTCTCTGATTCTGAGAGCAGCCAGTCATCAGTGTTCCTGAATCACACACTGTGGAGACTTAGTCTTGATCTGGTACAGCTGTGGTCCATATCCCTGGTCCTCATTCCTCCTGACATTTCGTTCTTTTATTTTAGCGCTTTCAATTGCTGTAACAATGTCTGCTTTCCCCAGCAAGACTGTGGTCTTTTTTCCCCCCAGAATTAAGTTTTCTTGTGCATCTTGAACTAAGCAGAGGAGACTGCCTCCCCCATTGCTTTTCTAACGACGGTCCTCGGAACAGAGCAATGAAAGCTCTCATGCTTAAGCAGGGAGGTGTGGAGCGTGACAGAATGTGTGCCTTTGTGAGTGACAGCTGTGTCTGCCTCCTACAATGCAACCACCACCTTCTCATTGAACGCCTTTTATTACCGAGCATCTTCTCTGTCTATGGAGTATTCAGGGACATCATTGACACGGGTGTTCCAAAATGATAAATCTCAGGCTATATTCCCTGTCACTGTGAACAACACTGAGCCACAGAAATGCTGCGTGCAATACGGCTTTAGTCTCAGCTATTGTGGGCAATCCTGCCTCTGTTATTCGCTCCCAACGTACATTCATGTGGTACAAGATACAATCCCTTGACATGACAAATGAAAATATGTGAACTGTATGTTAACATTTCCAGGCAGGTGGTCCTGGAGGTAAATCTCGGTGGTTCTCAAAAAAGAATAGTAAACAAGAAAGATTCACTTTGAAATTAAAATTTTTCTTCCCCACTCTACAAGTATTTCTCAGAGACTGGCATGTAAGGGGAGTCACAGGAGGTCCGGCAGGCAGCCTTTTCTTACCCTGTGGTACTAACAATTCAGAACGAGACAGTCACACGATAATACTCTTTCTTCTTGCACTCTGCCCCACTGATAAATGCGGCTCCGTTGATATGCCTTGAGTAGGAAGCCATTCCCAGTGCATGACTCCTTAGAGAGAAAGAAGGGATCAATTATTCGGTGACAGCCATTTCAAGCACCGGCATTGGCCATCATTGAGTAGACACTCCTCGCCACTTGGGTTCACCTCCTTCTGCCCACAGAGATTCTCGGACTAACCTTTTAAATAAATGAAGATATCTGAGCCATTCCAGGCTTTTGAGGCAGTTCAATAGAACGGTGCCCAAGCAGAAAACCAAAGTCCATTTATAAGAAAACTTAGGAGACTCTGTTTTCCATTTGTCCTAAAGAGAGTTATTCTGGTTTGGGTGTTTAAATAATTCACATTCTCCTGCTGAGGATGGTGAGAAAACAGAAAGTATAAAAGTGTTAGTTTAACACAGTAGCAGAGAAGTGGGTACCAAGGCCATGAAAATTCTCTGACCTAAAACTGGAGGAAAGAAAATCTAGGTTTAAGTTAGACATTTAGAGCTGCCTTAAACGTTAGGGAATTTTCAAAAGGGGAATGGGTGTATGATAGGCTATGAACCATCCCTGACCTCTTCCACGGGCCCACAGAAGGACTGCAGCAGGAAGTCTGCACCGTTCGTAGGCACTTTGGCAAGTGCCTTCATTCTGAATGTTGAGACTGCTAAGAAAAGTTTATGTAGAGGGAAAGTAAGCGACACATGATCTTCTCGCGGGCTTTGAGATAACTGAGTAACTTTGGTCAACCAGTAAACACAGCTGAAAAACCAGATTAATCAGCTCCCAGAAAACTACAATGTCTAGATATTCAGTAGAGGCAAAATAAAATTCTCCTTGGAGAAATATACCTCCCAATCTTTTAAAATTGGTGTTTATCATGCAATAAAGTGAATAAGAGAAAAATAAAATGGGAAAATGATATCATGGAGGAGCTGAAAGAATTAGCGGTAAACACTAGACTCACAGCACTCTGGAGCCTGAGGCGGATTCTGAGTTAGAGGGTAGACTGAGGTAGATGCACAGAAATTAGGGGCCAGCTTAGTCAACTTAGTGAAACCCTCTCTAAAAATAAAAGTTAATAGGCCTGAGAACATAGCTCAGTAAGGAGTGCTTTTCAGGCATATTCAAAGTTATATGTTCAATCCCCAGAACCATAATGAAAAAAAAAATCCTAAGAAGATTGTGGTATTAAAACAGTGTGGTAGACAGACAGAAATGAGAGCTCATGAACAGATTTGTACTTGAAAGTATATCTGTCTTCTTTTAATTTTTTATTTCTTCTATCATATATTACATCCCAGCCACAGCTCTGCCTCCCTCCTCTCCTCCAGATTCACTTTTCACTACATAGAATTTCCACTAATTGGTACTGGGTCAACAGGATACCCGTGTGAAGAAAAATTTAAACTTTCACTACACACAAATATGTGGTCCATGGAATAAAGTGCAATCAATACTACTTTTAGAATACAAAAATAAGAAGGTATAACTCATACCCTGTGCTAGATGAAAACATTTTACACAGAACACAAAAGTATTTAGGCGTAAAAATTGATAAATTATGCTATATTAGAATTAAGATTTTTATTATTTTTTTTTTTTTTTTTTTTTTTTTTTTTTTTTTTTTTTTTTTTTTTTCTTTTTTTTTTTTTTTTTTTTTTTTTTTTTTTTTTTTTTTTTTTTTTTTATCTTGTAAGACATTATTTTTATTAGATTTTACTATAGTTTTTTCGATTACCATGTAATGAATCACAGAAATGTAACATATTAGTGTCAGGGATATGTTAATTATAAAACATTATTTTTTAAAATATCTTGAGTGCTCTGAACTACTCCAATTGTCTCAAAGTTTCCAAGTCATCAAAACAGAACAAATTGCTTTTTTTCTGGTTCAGCAAAATTCATTTCTGTTTCCTGTTTGTTTCCTCAAAAGTCAGCATTTCGTATACTTTTGAAATGTGCTTGTGAAAAATCTTAGGGTGAGCACTTAAAATCAAGTCTTCAAAACTAATTTTTTTTTTGTTTTTACTTTCAAAGAATAATTTTAAATAGTCTCTGTTGCAAAATGACTCCTCTTCATTCCTTCTTAAATCTACCAGACGGACATCTTGTCAATGATTGAATTAATACTGATAAAAAATGCATCAACATGATAGATTAGCATTTCCTGATTTCTTAGAATTTGTTACTCAATACTCATTGATTAAATGTGGAATGTTTCTATTTTATATTAAAATACACAACAGCAGATGACATAAATCATCTGTTACCATACAGAGCTATGAAAATCTACAAATAATTTCTTAACTAGACTTAGGAGTAATTTTAGATCTTGGATATATTGATAGAACAGTGTACTTTTGTGTTAGCTATAACTTTTTTTCTTCCTATGATCTTAAAGGTCTCTCTACTAAATCATGCACAGAGGTACACAGCATACATTTTAAAAGCACCATTTTATAATTAGACATAATATAGCTAATAATATTTACAAGGAGTGTCTGGACTGAAACATTAGTGCAATTATTATTAAATCATGCCATTAAGAAAGTGAAAAGGATAAGAAATAAACCACAAGCATTTTCTACATTTCAACTAAGAAGGGGCTCATCTCATCCATGTTTTAAAACTGCCAATATTTAGGGTAATTGCAGACAATAGAAAAATAGGGAAATGATTTAGCAGGCACTGTTCAAAAGAGGATGAAATGATCAGAAAACATATAAAAAATATAGTTAGCCTTATTAGTAACCGAGGAAACAAAAAGGAAAACCACAATGGAAAACTAGGACTGTTCAAGAATGACTGAATATAGAACAAATGTACCAAGTTATAGAGAGAATGAAGCAATGGGAACCCTTAGGACTAGGGTGTGGTATAAATTGGTCCACCCACATTGGAAAATATTTGCCTACACAAAAGCAAAATATACACCTTGGCGGTGATTCAACAAATTGTTTTCTTTTTATTATTGAATGTGAATATTCGTGAGATGATATGTAGGATGGCCGCAGAAGTGCTGCAGATGACATTCAAACAAACAAACAAGCAACCATGAAAAGAGCAAAGAAGGTCTTACTGAATTAAATCACCATCAGGAATCAAGGGCTGAACTGAAGAAATGGTTCCGCGATTAAACGTATCTGCTGTTCTCTTAAAAGACTGGAGCGCAGTTCTCAGCACCTACGCTCTATGGCTCACAACCACTGTCGCTTCAGCTCTAGGTGATTTGACTCCCTCTTCTGGTCTGCATGCACGCGCGCACACACACACAAAGATAAGCTATGTCTTTTGAAAAATATTAAAAATGACTCAAAGGAATCATTTGTAGGTCTATGTGGAATGAAAAATGTTGATTTGATGAAAAGATGGGAGAAAGTAGAAGGACCCCAGGGTGGCACTGATACAAGTGATAGGACTGAGGTCAGAACAGAAAAGAGGAAAATGACTTAGCAGAAGACACTGAGATCCATTTGACTATGTGCAAGAAGACTTGGGAAAATAAAATGGCAGTTGAAAACAAAATTGTGTGGTTCTGGAAAGAAGTTCTGGAGGTAGAAATACATTGTCGGGTGTCATCAACACAGGTGCAGATGAGACTCCAAGTGAGGGCAGGACTGCCTGAGCTACTACTGTCATCTTAAATACATACCACCGAATCCTTATTTGTCAAACGATATAATTTCTGAAACTTCATTATGCTGATAGCTTCAAATTAAGCAGAGAGAAGAGCTAACTGACCCATCCCACACCTTGCAAACTAGTTAATTCTTAGATAAGCCTTTTAATCTCTCTGAGTCTCAGTATCCTTGTCTGTAAACCAGTGGAATGATTCAAACAGCTCGCACAAGTTTGCTTTGAGGATTGTTTCACAAATATTTAACATTGTGACTATTAACATGCTATGCCTTTTTATAGAGAGAAAAGCCAAAGCACATAATTCCAAAACCGCCTTTCATTACATGGATGGGAATGAAAACTAGGCAAACAATTTATATTTTTATATTTCCTTATAGAACAAATTTTCTACTTTAATACATGAAGAGGGTACTAATAAAATTCCTATTTTGAAGAGGAGTGACTGGAGACACCATCTTCTGAGGACTGCCCCTCTAAGAAGTAGCAATGCCATCTTTTAAGCCAAAGGAGCTTGATTTCAGAGCCCAGTGCCCTTAACCAGGTCTCAAATAGAAGGGCTTTAGGGGACAAATTCAGGGAAAGGAATTTGTCATGGAGGCTCTTCTACATCTTTCAAACAACTACAAAAATGTAAAATGTATCGGACGGTTCTAAGACGGTTCTATTGTATATTGATGCCCTTCTTTTTTTCTTGAGGCCTGGTCTTTTCCTGATTTTGTTTTAGGATCACTTTAGGCAGAAAAGAACCTGGAAATCATCAAAGAGAAAAATACATCACTCAGAAGGTCAGTGAAGACAACCTCTGGAGACCCACACTGAATTTGGGTAACATCCTTATTCGTTGCTCAGGACTAAAGGAACAAATCTGGAAAGGCATAGAGAGCCTCAGGAACCACAGAGAAGAGGCTGTTTATTGGCTTTGCATGAGGAGAAACACATGAGAGTTTGAAAAGAAGACATTACTTCTCCAGACAGCTGAGGTGTAATCCAGCAGTAGAAGTAAGTGGTCCATGTTGTCCAGGTTGGGACACTTATTTCTGGATGCCTCTGGGATTGACATTCTTAGCGTTGTGTGGGCCCAGCTTCAAATGACACAATCACACGGAGAAAATTATTCTTTTATCATTTTCCTTACTATTCTTCTGATTATTATAAAGTCTAATTTGATACTGGTATGTTTTTAACAATTTTCTGACACCTGCATCCTCCCCTTTCAAAAAAGGAGACACTGGAAGGAAATGCAGGATTTAACTTGTAGTGAATAGCATTATTCTGTGCTCATTGTGATCGTTTTCAAAGCTGCCTACTATTTATGTCAAGTATTTCTTATGTTAATAAAAATTTTAAAGGTAAATTTGTGCTAGAAAAACATAAATGTTTGAAATATCTTATCACTGGAAAATGAAGGTCAAATGATTATGTGCCAAAAGTTGTAATGGCCAAGGTCTAGAGAGAGCCTTAAAGGATCATTTTAAGCTCTTCAATCCATATTCTGATTAGATCAGAGTGTAGTTCAATCTAGGGACATGTATTTTTTCATCTCCAGCCTACCACAGCATTTCCAGAGTGGCCTGAGGATAATGACAGAAGTAGAAGAATAATGACCAGCATTAAAAACAAAAATGAGACTACTAGAGGTCTCTATACTGAGGCATAAAAGACATCCAGATGAAACTCAAGGGATGGCATGTGAACGAGACCCTACTGAATTTGCCTTCGTATCTCCAAGGGATAGACTTGGAACCCTTAATAGATCCAAGGCACAGAGTTCTACAAAACAACTTTTCTAAGACTAAGGAACACACAGGTAGAAGGTAATGGTGAGGGGATAGACCTACGGCTTGAAAATCATGACTGTGTTCCACCCCCGAAGACTGTTCTTACCATCGATACTGGAAAATGAGCAGGCAGAGCATAGACTACTTCTTTAAAGCTACATCCTCAAGTGTAAAATAAGAGGTTGGAATGGAGGAGGGGCTAGGACCGGGCTCACCTGATATTGTTAACTGCTTTGAATCTGATGCCTGAAACTCCGCAGTGAGAGAACATTCTCACCCATGTGCAGGCTTTCCAGGAAAAAGGCTTGACTAGACTCAGATACCCCATATGAGAAACAAGTTATATCACACTTCCGGTTACTGTGGATTCCTTCTTGATCTGTAATACAATGTCAAGTTCACAGCCCTTTGTCCCATTTGCAAAGGATGGAGCATGTACACTTCTAAAACCAGCTCCTGTCCAGAAAGGATTTCTGCACTGTTTATTTTCATACTGTATTTACCAATATCAAAATTTTTTTTATTCAGGAGACCAATTTTATTTAGAATTACCCTCTATTTGGGCACATTTCCTATTCTTTTTTAAAATTTTTTATTAATTACACTTTATTCCCTTTGTATCCCCCCTGTAGCTCCCTCCTTCCCCCTTCTCCATGCATGCCCCTCCCCAAGTCCACTGATAGGGGAGGTCTTCCTTTCCTTCCTTCTGATCCTAGTCTATTAGGTCTCATCAGGAGTGGCTGCATTGTCTTCCTCTGTGGCTTGGTAAGGCTGCTCCCCCCTCAAGGGGAGGTGATCAAAGAGGAGGCCAATCAGTTCATGTCAGAGACATGATTTCTGCACTATGTTTATTCTCATACTGCATCTATCAATAACAATTTTTAATGTATTAGTATTAAGCCCTTTGTGGTTTTATAGATTTATCCTAATTGTCACAAACTATGGACCAGTTGCACTGTTAAGTAAACTCACATGTTGATTGCTGCTTTACTGGGTTCTTTATCAATAGGAATAAAACAATTTTTTAAATTTTATTCATTCCTTAGGTTTTAAATACATATGCTGTCTTGGTTTTTCTGCCTGATCAATGGAAGGCAGAGACTATTCTCCCTCCACTATTCTAAGATTGTCCTTCATCTCTGGACTATATAAAGGTACATATTCACTGCAAAGATGTTTTTTAATAAGCATGCCTTCCCAAAATGGACTTCCTCCTCCAGACAAACCGAGATGGTATCTACTTAATCTGCCTTTATTATTAGCCTGAGAGTTCTGTTTCATTTTATTTTCTTCCTCATATAGAAGGTGAAGGATTATGGATGGCCCCATACTCAAAGAGCATGGAAAGATCTAAAAGAGAATGCATTTGTCAAGGGCCTCAGTAGAGTCTACTGACTGCCGGTATGGCTAGATTGTGACCACACTTCATTTTTCACCCATATTCTGCTTAATTTATCACAAATGTCACCAACCCAGAGCTGTCATCCTGGAAAGATGATGCCCTTGTTGTGTGGGCTTCACGGGCACTGATTGAGGGCTCGGGCTGTGAGGAGAGAGCTATCATTCATAATTTCCCACTCTGCTTAGTTGAGGCAGGCAAATGCCTTGAAGCTAGAAGAAAAAGAGAGCGTGAAGCTAAGCAGATGGGAAACAAACATCTTGGCAACCGTTACTGCAGGCTGTGGTGCTCCTGGCTACATATCTTTGGGAAAGAGACTGTGCTGCCGATTACTTAAAATATCGACCTGCACCTTGCAATATGGTAGTCCCCAGTCACCTGTGTCCAACTCTTGAAATGTGGCTTGTCCAGCTTGACATGTGTTCAGTACAGGAAACCTATAGTATGAATATGTAGAGACTGAAATTATCATTCTATCTACTGGACTGGTAAGTATAGATCTCACCCCACCATCAAAGAAATGTCTTTTTGCAATGGATAGAAACTAGCGCAGAGGTCCACAGCTGGTCAAAATTCAGAAAGCAGTTGTGATGTGCTCAATCCTAATTGATAGATTTTCAACGCAACCCCTACACCTAAGGCTCAGGGGGAAAAAAAAATCACAAAGGGGGGGAGGGGCAGAAATATTGCAAGAACTAGAGAACCAGGATACACAGACAGGACCCGGTGCTATACACCATCTTTGAGATGTAACGGGAAAGCTGTAGCCAGGAATTCTAGCAGTATGAATGTCTAAACAAGACTTGCATGATGACAATAGTTAACATGCCAAAGTGAATTGGTAGCATTTCACACGGTACCATCCCTAAACAAAGAGCTGAGAGGACGAAACAGTTTTAAGGCAAAAGAGCAGATGTGAGGGAAATGCCAACCACGATGGAATGAAACAGCCACACAAGGCTCCACCACCTCTCTCCACTGCTTTCTTAAATGAGTGGATTCACTAAGCTATTTCACTTTTCTAAGCATCTCTTTTATGAAAGAAAAAATATGTTTTTATAAGGTTATTACTCAGTCCCTGAGAAATAGTGTTTTGGGTGTCAAATAACAGAAACCCACTCTTGGGTGGGTGAGGGGCAGAGTTTTCCAGCATCAAACACCAGCCTACACATATAGACAAGCCGTTCCTTAAGCCTCCTATTGATCAAAACCTGTCTTAGTTGTAGTTTTAAAAGTTTACAAAGGTCCATACATTTATTTACCCTTGATAAAATAACATAAGATGTATAAAAATTGGATTTCATTTCAGAATGACAAATTGAGCTGACAGCAAATCACCCCTTACCATTATGTATTATCATACGAGTCAGGGAAATTCCTCTCTTAGAAGATTTCAAACACAGTGTTAGGAAGGGATCTAACAAATATTCAAAGAACATTAAAATTACATGTGGTAAAATTATCTCAAGGATTAGAGGAAAGAGGCAACATTATGACACCAAGAAGAAAAAGGGATAATAACAAAAGAGAGAATTGTTGACAACATAATTTATAAACATAGAGATAAAAATCACAAATGAAATATTCATTTGTTAAATCCAGTAGCATTCTAAATTAAATAAGTTAGGACCCAAGTGGGCTTTAACTCAAAATACAAGACTTTTCAATATAAAAATTTTCATAACATAAATAGACCAGTGATGGAAAACTTACATTCATTCCAATTCACATACAAAAATCATTAGAGAATATTCAGAGTACCATATTCCCTAAGGAAAGTGTTTTGCCAGGCACTCAATGTTCCAAATAGAATTGTCCTAGTGAAGTGCTTTGGTTTTATATAACAAGAAACTGTCTTCTGACAAAGTATATAGAAAGCACAATACTTCTAAAACTTGAGACAAATCCCCTTTGAATTCAGTAACAGTTACTATTTAACTCAGAGAAATGAAACATGAAAACGCTGGGACAAAATTTATACCTGGTTTTTTGACAGGGAATTGCATAAAAAGGAAGTCTCCAAAAAGATCCAGTTGCCAAATGTGTGAAATAATCCCCATGGCTCTTAAACGTCGCATCAATGCTAGTGTACAATGTTACAGGAAGGCCGAGTAGATTATCAGCACTTAAAACTGTAGTAAAATTATGAGAATTGGGATTGGATATATGGATAAGCAGTCAAGAGCACATGGTACTCTTGCAAAGAATCCAAGTTCAGCTCCCAGCACTGACAACTCATAACCATCTGTAACTCCAGTTCCAGGAGATCTGACACCCTCTTCTGGCCTCTGCAGGTACCCGGCACATACATGATGCACATACTTGCCTGTAGACAAAAACATTCACACAGTAAAATAAAATAATGGTTTTTTTTAAATTATGAGAATCAAGAAAGAGATCTAAAAAAAAGTTTCAAACCTCAGGAGAAAATTTGTTGTATATTACCAAAATGTATAACTGGAAAATCAATCAGGGTTGTGGGAAAAAGATTCGGCAACTGAGATAAATTTTCTTTAAATTAATCTATAAATTTCAAGGCCTCAGAAGCTGGAAACAGCCCAGATGCCCCTCAGTGGAGGAATGGATACAGAAATTGTGGTACATCTACACAATGGAATATTACTCAGTAATAAAAAATGAGGGAATTATGAAATTTGCAGGTAAATGGTGGGATCTGGAAAAGATGATCCTGAGTGAGCTATCCCAGAAGCAGAAAGACACACAGTATATACTCACTCATATAGACATATAAAATAGGATAAACCTACTAAGTTCTGTACAACTAAAGAAACTAATCAAGAAGGAGGAATGTTGCTAAAATGCTCAATTCCTATCCAGAAAGGCAAAGAGGATGGACATCAGAAAATGGAGAAAAGAGGGAACAAGTCAGGAGCCTGACACAGAGGACCTCTGAAAGGCTCTGCCCTGCAGACCATCAATGCAGATGCTGAGACATATGGGCAACCTTTGGGCAGAGTGCAGGGAATCTTAGGAAAGAAGTGAGAAAAAGTAAGATCTGGAGAGGACAGGAACTCTACACGGAGAGCAACAGAACCAAAAATCTGAGCACAAGGGTCTTTCCTGAGACTGATACTCCAACCAATGATCATGCATGGAGATAACCTAAGACCCCTGCACAGATGTAGCACATGGCAGTTCAGTATCCAAGTGGGTTCCATAGTAATAGGAATAGGGACTGTCTCTGACATGAACTGATTGGCCTGCTCTTTAATTACCTCCCCCTGAGGGGGAAGCAGCATTACCAGGCCACAGAAGAAGACAATGCAGCCACTCCTGATGAGACCTAATTGACTAGGATCAGAAGGAAGAAAAAGAAGTCCTCCCCTATCAGTGGACTTGAAGAGGGACATGCATGCAGATGGTGGAGGAAGGGATTGGGATGGGAGGAGGGAGGGAAGCACAGGGGGGGATACAAAGTGAATAAAGTGTAATTAATAAAGAATTTTTTAATTTAATAATAAAAAAATTAAAAAAAATTTTCAAGGCCTCCATAGTGAAGTTCAAACAGAACTGTTATACACTAATACAGATGAGGGGTATAGCATTAGTGTGTAGAGAGTCAAATAAATCAGTGTAAGAGTGTCTAGAAACAGACTACAGCATTTAACAACTTGGAATGTAGAAAAAAAGCATCAAAGATCTTAGAGAAAAACCAAGATTGTTTAACAAATAGTGTGTTCACTTTGGAAAGAATAAAAATTATTTCATATCATTCTGAAACATCCATTGCAATAACAATGGATGAAAAAGAGGTCATGAATTTGAAGAAGAGAGAAGTATCTGAGAGGATTTGGAGGATAAAAACAGAAAGGAGAAATGTTATGAATAAAATACATTCCCAAAAATAAACAATGAAATGAAACTTATTAATTGGAAAATAGAGAAGAAAGGTTTTTTTTTTTTTTTTTTTTTTCAGTTGTTTGGTTTTGATACAGACTTTCGTGTACCTCAGGCTCAGGCCAGACTGGCTACAAATGGCCAACGGTGACTGAATTCCTGATCTTACTGCTTCCATGTTTCATGTGTTGGGATTACCACCATGCCTGGCTGGGAAAAAAATTTCTGACTCTGGGATTGCAGACCTCACTCAGTTTGGAAGAATGAATTTTGCTGAATTTCACTGAGTGTTTCTGACAGTAGAGCTCAAGGAAACTCACTTCTTCAAAACCAGCAAGGCGAGCAAGGGCAAGCCACATATAAAATAAATGAAAGCTGATCATAGTCCATCACATTTGCTCTGCCTGCAATATTCTCATAGGAGTGGCATGCACTGTCGCTCATTTGGTGTGGACTGTGAGGATGTTACAGGCCAGCCAACACTTAAAGGGAAGCAATTATCTAAAGACATGAACAACATGGACCAGGCTAAAAAAATCTTTCCACCACCCTAAAGTTCTTGACATAGCCTTAAGGTTTCAGGAATGACTCAGAAGTCAAGAACATCCCCTACTTGACTCTGTTTTATTGTATTTTCATTTCTGTTTGCAGGGTTAAAATGGGTCTCTCCTCTACTTCCCCACATCTAATACACTTAACTTCTGAATGACACACATTCACACAAGAATCATTCTTACTAATGAGGTTGGAACACTAAGGCATGAGTAAATGCCTTCTCATTCCATCATGATATGAGCATAGCAGAAAAGTCAGCTGACAGCCTTGACCAAAAAAGGAAATACATGTTCACTGGGAAGTAGAATAATCCAGACCACTTAATCTGTTAATGTTTCAGGCTCTGCTTTCCCTCTAGATCTTCCAAGTAATTATTTCTAGAATGTTCTAGCCTTAAGTAGCAAAAAAAAAAAAAAAAAAAAAAAAAGTATGAAAATCCCTGAAAGCAAACACATGGTCAACACTGTGGAGATCTGTCTGTACTCACACAAATCCTACTGCCCATGAAAAGGAGGCAAAGAAAATTTTCAGCTCTGACGTGCTACAAATAGAGTCACAAAAAGGAACTATTCTTGATTCCAAACTAAGAACAGTAACTCTTACCCGTAGTGACACTCACATTGTTCTTCATCAGTCACACCTAAAACAGCAATGATAACAGAGGCGCTTCAGTAAGCGCTCGCGGCCTCCCATGCGCTGTATGAAGGATTTATATGAATTACTGCAGTTAGTGGTCATAACACACCCAACAGGAAGCGCTTTATCTTAGTTCTCCGGGTGAAGGTACTGAGGCGGCAGAGTGTGGCTGTGTGGTTTACCCAAATGCTAGTGATTGGCTAATGACACTGCAGAGATTTGAAGTGTGTGAGTCTTCAACATCTGATATTTCAGCTTCCCTCATAAAGATGTTTATTACACGGAAGTTTTAAATGCCTGTTAACAGAAAATGGTGCTGTGCACATATTATTGTAAAAAAAAAAAAAATGGCGTCCTTATTAAAAGAGAAAAGTAACGCTGTGACGTTTTACGATTTACTTTTATTTTTTTTTAATTATGTGTTTGTGTTTCTGTGGATGGTCACAAGTGAGTGCAGGGCCCACTGAGTCCAAAGGAAAATACCAAATCTCCTGGAGCTGGAGTTGTTCTTGCTTGTGCGCTGTTTGAGGTGGGCACTGGAAACCAAACTCAGGCTTTCTGCAAGAGCAGCATGTGTCTTCAGCACTGAGAAGTCTCTCCTGTCCTTGGAATGTAGTTTCAATCTCCCTATTAGTAACTGCATATTGCTAAGAAAGTAAATTAAACTTTATTTTCCTCCTAGATAATATGTGTATTTCATCCTGTTTCCCTTACAGGGTGTAGCACCGGAGAGTTATAAATTCTCCTGAAAGTATTATCTAAAGCAAAGCAATATAATGCCAAGATATAAGCAATTAATAATTTCCATATGTGAAAGGCATACAAAGAACAAGACAGACTGATTGCTCATTAGTCTATATGGAGAACAAGACATACAACATAGGCTGGGTAAAATGCACCTAAATTGCTTAATTACTTAAAATTAACTACTTTCTTCTTTTCTCTTTTATTTTTTTAATTTTTCTAATTTATTACAATTTATTCACTTTGCATCCCAGCTGTAGCCCCCTCTTTCAACCCTTCCCAATCCCACCTTCCCTCCCTCTTCTCCTCCCATGCCCCTTCCCCAGTCCACTGATAGGGGAGGTCTTCTTCCCCTTCCATCTGATCCTAGTCTATCAGGACTGGCTGCATTGTCTTCCTCTGTGGCCTGGTAAGGCTGCTCCCCCCTGAGGGGGAGGTGATCAAAGAGCAGGCCAATCAGTTCATGTCAGGGATGGTCCCTGTTCCCATTACTAGGGAACCCATTTAGACACTGAGCTGCCATGGGCTACATCTGTGCAGGGGTTCTAGGTTATCTCCATAAATAGAGGCTTACTTGATCTAGTTTCTGGATACTACACTAATTCAAGCATGTCCAGATAAACTCTGAAAAACAAAAGCAAACAATAGCAAAAACAAAAGCTCCTGAAGGACAACATTGAAAGAGCTAACATCATGGTAAGAAATGACTTCTAATGAACTGAGAGAGCTCAGGAAAAGGTAAAATCCCCAGGGTTGAGCATAACCCTTGTACTAGCCTTCAGGTTATTTTTCTACCTTGAAGAGGAGGCAGAAGTGGCAAGTAATGCTTTGGGAAGTTTTTCAGAGTTAGAAATACAAAATTATCTTCCAGGACCTGCCTAGGAAGAAAGACCCAATAACCACTGATGAATGGATGACACTAAGATTTGCAACTCAGAAAGAAGAGAACCTAATCCTATGGACTTGAGTTCCTAATGAAGATGGCTCGGTGCCCAGAAATCCTCCTGTCAGGCACAAGTTAGGGAGATCCCAGATTGCTGGTATCAGAAACACCTGGCAGGGGAAGTTATATTTAGGTGGATAAGACAATGCCATTTTATTCCTAATTTACACACTTTCAAATATAATGGCAGACACAAAACAGAGGCAAACCAGAGAGTCAAAAAGATAAATTAACCTGAGTATGACCAACAGATGAAAACCCAGTAAGAAATGGGTTTTTTGGACAGGTGTTTTCCACATAAAATTCCCAAACCCATACTCTATACAACTCTGATTATAGAATTATGGAGAAAAACACAAGAACTTAAAAGTTTAAGTAAACTATTTAAGAAGAGGAGGAGAGTGCCAATTTCACTCCCCTACACAAGAAGCAACAATAATCAATGAAATTAAAGCACCACTGTTCAATTTAATAGCAAATAAAGAAAATTTAGTAAATTCTCTCAAAGATGAAAATAGATTCACTGAAAGGTCAGATGTTATTTAGAATGCAACAATACGTACTAAAGTACCAAAGAGTATAAGATGTAGCGTGACTATATTGAGCAGTAGGTATCAAAGCTCTTGCCTCTAAAGTTTAGTACTCCAGAGCCTAAGGTGGAAATAGTGTCACAAGTTCAAGGCCAGACTAGGACACATAGTGATTTCCAGGCAAGCTTTATCTACATAGCAAGATCCTGTCTCAAAAGGGAGATATAATGTGAATGCAAAGGAGATATTGAAATAGATGGTGGCTGCAGATTTTCTGAAACTGATGATAGATATTAATATACAGAATTAAAGTTTCACTGGACTTCAGTCTGCATGGGATACTGAGCAAGACAAAAAGAAAGACCGTCTCCTCTTACAGTATTAGCACAAAAATCTGAAAAATTTAAGCCTATGGCTTTTCTTGAATCAGAGAGCTGGAGTTATAAAACAACGACAAATTCAAAGCATGAGGAGAGGTAGGTGCACGGGGAGGACAGACTGTAAGCAATTGCCTATCTGAGACAGGGCCCAGTAAGATAGCAGAAAGAAGCATTCAGCTTAGATTATTCATGAGCTAAGAAAAGCTAAGCCTGAGATGGTCAGTGTGCAGGGCTATCTCTCTGGGCTGTAAATACACGGAACCCTCACGGTCTATCTGTAGTTTCTTCTCCAGAGACTCCACCACCTATCTCTGAAGGAGATGGGTGGAAGCTGTTGTATAGCCATTTCTTCCAAACTACAATATTCTCTCTTGGAGAGAAAACAGTTGGTAAACCTTACAAAGAACAGGAAGTTTACACATCCTACAAAGAAAGGCTTACAAGGCCCTTTCCCAAGGTCATATACTGTTGCTATTGCTGAGAACAGATGACTCTTTGGCTGAACTGTCTATAAGTTTCATAAGGAGCAGCTGCAGTGTGGTTTTTGTGAGTAAGCAACCATGTTGGGGTGGTCTTCTAGATAATAAAGCTACTTTGAGTTATCCATGCTCCCGCAAGTATCCCCAGTACTTTAATTTGTTCAAACCAGACAAGTGTGGAATAATTTCTTTTGATCTGGATGTGAATAGATGTTTGCTCACATCTTCCCAGGAAAAGTCACACTATGAGAATCAGGAGAGAACTTCCATTCTGGTTTCGACCTGAGGAGGACAGAGTAGCTACAGCAAGAGGCACATGAAAATGCCCTGGATCTTTCTATCTTTCTCCCTATTTTTCTTTACACAGCATGGGGAGGGCAGTGTATGTGGTGTGTGTGTGTGTGTGTGTGTGTGTGTGTGTGTGTGTGTGTACACAAACACCTGTACCCTGGGACAAATAAAATCACAATTAAACTGAGAAAAAAATAAACAGTAGAGGAGAGCTAAGATGGCACAGATCTCATACTGTGTCTGATCAACAGGACAGGAGTGACTGCACAGCAACCAACGGACAAAACAGGGGGCCTAAAAACACCAGCGACTGTGTTTCCCAGGTGAGAGGAAACCCCACAGTGAGGAAAACATGGAGGTCCAACCTCAGGTCACCAAGCTAATGCCTGGAAAAGTTTCTGGGTTCCCATAGGCTCATGATCTCCAACAGCTAGCCCCATGCCTGAGTACTGTATTCGCCACCCCATACTGAACTATGAGCCCCCAAATCAGAAACTGGGTCTCCCAATCAAAAGGAGACACATCGGTGAGGGAAACAAGCCGGTCCAACCAGACTAATCCCAGGAAAAGTTCCCAGGTTCCTGCTAGTGCTCAGTCTCCCACATCTAACCACATACCTGTGTGTTGTGCTCACCAGCCAGTGAGCAGCTTCTAGGTCCTGGGCAAACAGCTTCAACCTCAAGCCTCCTCATGCCTGGGAGCCATGGAAAAAGCCCCAGACACAGCTCTAAAGCTCAACTGTTTCCCTAGGAAACCCAACCAAATCTCTGGGCTCACTAGTTCACCAAGTTTCCTGCATCAAGCAAACACAGTGTCTGAGGACAGGGTCTGGGCACCTGCAGCTCATTAACTTCAGCGCAAGAAAGCTAGTGGTGGGGCAGCTGACTCCGAGACTGACTCTAGGACTTCCTCCAGGTGAGAACAGAGCACCTGGGCTCCTGAGGAGTCCAGTTAGTCCACAGGATCATACACCTGAGGACAGCCACAGCAATTCCCTGAGAACCACACGCCAGTTAGAGACCATACTCCTCAATCTCTGGAGGACATCTGCAGGAACACCCAGCTTCCTGCCCAGGGCTCTTCTCACACTGTCTCCAACGCCAGGACTCCAGAGGGCACCAGAAACTATCAGACAGTGTGAGAGGCAGACAGATGGCTCAAGGCCAGCGTAAAAACACAATCAACAGAAGCCAACGCAATATTGCATCTCCAGAGCCCAGTTATCTAAAGGCAAGTAGCCCTGGAAACTAACACAACTGAAACACAAGAAAATGAGCTTAAATCTATGTTTATGAAGATGATAACAGAGGAAACAAAATCTGTAAAGAAATACAGGAATATGAAGAGAAAAAGATTGAAGCCATTACATAGGCCCATTGAGAGGAAATAAATAGATCACTCAGAGAAATACAGGAAAATACAATCAGGTAAAGGAAATCAAGAAACTTGCTCAAGATCTGAACATTAAAATGGAAACTTTAAAGAAAGCACAAGCTGAGGCAATTTTGGAAAGGGAACTCAGAGAAAAAAAAAACAGGAATTACAGAGGTAAACATCTCAAACAGAATACAAGAGATGGGGGAAAGAATCTCAAGTATAGAAGATACAATGGAAGAAATTGAAGCATCCATCAAAGAAAATGTTAAATCTAGAAAATTCCTGACACAAAACATCCAAGAAATCAAGGACACCATGAAAAGACAAAACCTAAAAATAATAGGAATAGAGAAAAAAATGATTCCCATCTCCAACGCCTACAAAACATTTTCAACAAAATCGTAGAAGAAAAATTCCCCAATTTAAAGAAAGAGATGCCTATAAGCATACACGAGGCCTACAGAACACTTAAGATTAGACCAGAAAAGGAAATCCTCCAACCACAAAATAATCAAAATACTAAATGTACAAAACAAGAAAAAAATATTAAAAGATGCAAGGGGAAAAGGCCAAGTAACATATAATGGCAAACCCATCAGAATCACACCTGACTTCTCAACAGAGACTATGAAAGCCAGAAGGGCCTGGACAGATATCATCCAGATCCTAAGAGAATACAGATGTCAGCCCAGACTACTATACCCAGAAAAACTCTCATTCATCATGCATGGAGAAAACAAGATGTCCCACAACAGAAACAAATTTAAACAGTACCCATCCACAAATCCAGCTGTACAGAAGATACTAGAAGGAAAAATCCAACCAAAGAAGGCTAACTATACCCAGGAAAAAACAGGAAATAAATAACTTCACTACAGGAAAAACTAAAAGTAGACAAGCATACAAACACACTGCCACAACCAACACCAAATAAAAGGAACTAACATTTACTGGTCACTAATCTCTCTCAACATCAATAGACTCAACTCTCCAATAAAAAGACACAGACTAAAAAATTGAATCCGTAAACAGGTCCCACCATTCTGCTGCATACAAGAAACACACCTCAGCCACAAAGATATACATTATCTGAGAGTAAAGGGCTGTAAGATGGTTTTCCAAGCAAATGGACCCAAGAGGCAAGCAGGAGGAGCCACTCTAATATCTAGTAAAATAGACTTTCAATCAAAATTAAGCAAAAGAGATGGGGGAAAACACTTCATACTCATCGAAAAAAAATTACACCAAGAAGACATCTCAATTCTGAACATCTATGCTTCGAATACAAAAGTACCCACATTTGTAAAAGAATCATAAATAAAGCTGAAACCACACATCAATCCCTACACATTAATAGTGGGAGATATCAACACCCCACTCTCATCAAATGAAACAGAAGCTAAACCAATAAATAATGGCATGAACAGATGTCATAAATCAAAGAGATCTAACAGACATCTAGAGAATTGTTCATTCGAACACACAAAAAAATACCTTCTTCTCAGCACCTCCTGGAACCTTCTACAAAGCAGACTAGATAGCAGATCACAAAGCAAGTCTCAAGAGATGCAAAAAAGATTAAAATAATACCTTGTATCCTATCATACCACGATGGACAAAGGCTGGACCTCAACGACAACAGAAATAATAATTTTTTAAAAGCCTACACATACATGGAAACTGAACAACTCCCTATTCAATGACAACTGGGTCAGGGAAGAAATAAAGAAATTAAGGACTTCCTAAAATTCATTGAAAATGAAGGCACAACATATCCAAATATATGGAACAAAATGAAAGCAGTGCTAAGAGTTCATAGCACTAAGTGCCTTCACAAAGAGACAGGAGACATCCCATACAAGCAACTTAATGTCACACCTGGAATTCCTAGGAGAAAAAAAAAAAAAAACAGACACAACCCAGAAGAGTAGACAGCTGGAAATAATCAAACCCAGAGCTGAAATCAATGAATTATAAACAAAAAGAACAATTCAAAGAATCAACAAAACCAAGAACTTGTTCTTTGATAAAATCAACAAGATAAACAAATGCTAAGCCAAACAAATGAAAAGGCAGAGAGACATTATCCAAATCAACAAAATCAGAAATGAAAAGGGAGACATAACAACAATGCGGAAATCCAAAGAATCATTGAGTCTTCAAAAGTTCTTCACCACAAAATTTGACAATCAAAATGAAATAGACACTTTTCTTAACAGATTCCACCTATCAAAGTTGCATCAAAATCAGGTAAACAAATTAAATAGTAGTATATCCACTAACAAAATATATGCTGTCATCAAAAGTTTCCCATCCAAAAAAGCCCAGAACCAGATGATTTCAGTGCAGAATTCTATCAGACCTTCAAAGAAGAGGTAACACCAATACCCTTAAAACTAGTCCACAAAATGGAAATGGAAGGAGCATTAACAAATTCATTCTATGAGGTCACACTCACCTTGATACCTAAACCTAAACCACACAAAGCCCCAACAAAGAAAGAGAATTTCAGACCAATCTCTCTTATGAACATTGGTGCAAAAATACTCAATAAAATGCCCGCAAACTGACTCCAAGAACACAACAAAGAAATCATCCACCATGACCAAGTAGGCTTCATCCCAGGCTTGCAGGGGTGGTTTAATATACAGAAATGCATCATATAAATAAACTGAAATAAAAAAACATGTGGTGATCATCTCCTTAGATGCTGTAAAAGCATTTGACAAAATCCAACACTGATGCATGTTTAAAGTCTTGGAGAGATCATGAATAGAAGGCATAGACCTAAACATAGCAAAGGAAATATACAGGAAACTGATAGCCAACATCAAACTAAATGGAGAGGAACTTAAATCAATCCCACTGAAATCGCAGATGAGACAAGGCTGCCCACTCTCTCCATATGTCTTCAATATATTACATGAAGTACTAGCCAGAGCAATAAAACAACTAAAGTAGATCAAAGATATACTAATTGGAAAGGAAGAAGTCAAAGTATAACTATTCACGGATGATATGATAGTATACTTAAGTGACCCCAAAAATTCTACCAAGGAACTTCTACAGCTGATAAACACTCTCAGCGAAGTGGCTGGATACTAAATTAACTCAAAAAAATCAATAGCCCTTCTGTATACAAAAGACAAATGGGTGGAGAGAATTATTAGGGAAACAACACCCTTCACAATAGCCGTTAAAAAACATAAAGTATTTCGTGTAACACTAACCAAGCAAGTGAAAGACCTGTATGGAAAAAACTTCAAGTCTCTGAAGAAAGAAATTGAAGAAGATATGAGAAAATGAAAATATTGCCCATGCAAATGGATAGGTTGGAACAACATAGTAAAAATGGCTGTCTTACCAAAAGCAATCTACAGAGTCAATGCAATCATCATCAAAATACCAACACAATTCTTTACAGACATTGAAAGAAAAATTCTCAACTTCATATGGAAAGGCAAGAAAAAAATAGCATGTAATAGTAGAAGTGGAAGAAGCAGAATTGCAAAGTCAGCTTTAGTTACACAGTGAGTTCAAGTCCAGCCTGAATTTCAAAAGTCCTACCTCAAAAAAAAAAAAAAAAAAAAAAAACCACAATGGATAGAAACACTTCAGCCATATGCACTATGAGTGACTGTCACAAACACGTTGCTATCCAAGAAGTGAGATACTGGAGTTATCCAGTATCAGAAACTTATAGGCACATCCTGGTCCTCCTCCCAAGGGTCCAGCCCATGGGTGAGGACCAGGAGTCCAGGCCTAGGGGGTGAAAGGCACGAAGTCACCAGACAGACCTCAGGAGTCAGGTGAATGCAATCCGAGGGTAAGCAGCTGCACACTCTTTTATTCCAGAAGAGAGAGCAATTTATATAGCTTTGGGTGGCCAGTCAGGTTTCTCCACACCATCTCCAAGCCTGACATTGGTTGTTCATCTCTGGCCGAACTCTCCACCATAAGGTCACCAGGTCACATATTTTCTGCCTGCCCAACTACTTCCAAGTAACTCTGCAGAAGATGGCCCAGGCCATGAGCCCTAATGGCCACATACACATATAAATAGTAGAGGCCTAGTCACCAGAATGTACTATATACATATATAATATATGTATAAGTATGACAACATATGTATAATATTTATAACAAATATATAATATATTTGACAACAGGGTGGTTTATTTATTTAATAAAGTAATTTTATTACAACAGAATAATACAATGGTTACTTTCAAGAGGAAAAAGGATTCAGGTTAATTGGGGTCCAAGAGTGATGGCTGCCAATGGTGCTTCTTGTTCTGAGATAAAGTTTAAAGATAGTTTATAATGATCCACTAAGCTGTATGGCTTTATCCAGTAAGTGCCTAATACTTCAGAATAGAAAACTTGAGAAGAAAGAGAAGGGTTTGCCTTAATACATAGTGTATTTTGTACTCAATTTTAACTTTATTAGAAAGGAAATGTTTGATATTGATATAAAAGGAAAAGCTAAGGCATGAGACCTGACAAGGTTGCAGTCACAAAGGCATGTCACCAATGTCCACTCAGGGTTTCCCAAGTCCCTTCATATATTTCATGACATTTCCAAAGTAGCCAGGGTACTGTGTTTCCTATTACAGAAGGGGCTTTTCCAATGCTATTAAATGCCTTCATAGAAGCTGAGCAACTGGTCGCCCCTGATTACAGCCCTCTTGATTCTCACTCAAAGCAGTTGACAGGAACCAGAAACCTCACAGGGAGGCATGTGGCTGATGCTGCCTACTCACTCCTATTATAATCTGGTTGTTTAGATTTTTGACCCTGTTTTTCAAAAATAGGAGAAGTAAATGTAACCATTTTCTATGAGGAAGAGTTTTTCGGGATGCTGCTGTTTAAACCAGTGAGAGCACTTGGAGAAGGTCATGCTGTGGGCTCTGTCTGTGTTCTTCATTTGTGCCATGATTTGGATACATATCCATGAAAGACCCATGTGTTAAAGTCCTAGTCTCCAGCATGTACTATCATGATGACGTAGAAGAACTTTTAAGAACTATTACTCTATAATGAGGGACAACATCCAAACAAGAGACCAAATGCTACCAAAGAAAAATCCAGTGCCAGGACTGGTTACTTCTTCTTAAGCTGTTGTCCAACAGGGTCTCCTAGACCTCCAAATATAGACTGTTGGTTGCCAACGTTCTCATCCAACACTACACTTGACAGTAAAATCCTGTTGACAAAGACACCACCTACTTAAATCATAAACATGGAGAAGCCAAGCTCCTGCTGACATGGAAGCTTTATTGTTTTTTTTTCTTCACAATTTATTCATTATATATCCTGATTGAAGACCCCTCCCTCAACTCCCCCAGACTCACCCTCCCTCCTGCTTCCTGCTCATCCCCTTCCCCTAGTCCACTGAAAGGGGGAGTTGCCATCTGCCCATAGTTTGTTGAGTCTCATCAGGACTGCTTGGATCCTCTTTCTCAGTGGCCTGGCAAGGCTGCATCATCAGGAGCAAGTGTTCAGAGAGCAGTCAACGGAGTTCATGAGAGAGGCAGGCCCTGCTCCCCTCAGTCAGAGATCCACATGGAGACTGAGCTTCATCTTTACTGGCTAGTTTTTTTTTACAATGCCCCAAGGTGCTAGGTAGGCACAGTACCAGAGCAGAACAAGCATTCAGTTTTCCCCAGCCAGTAGCCTGGCTTGATGTCCTGTCAAGTCTTCTTCATCCCATATAAAATTTTTGTTTTTTGTTTTGTTTTTGTTTTTTGAGACAGCGTTTCTCTACATAGCCTTGGCTGTCCTAGACTTACTTTGTATACCTGGCAGGCCACAAACTCATGGTGATCCTCCTGCCTCTGCCCCCCAAAGCTGGAATTAAAGGCATGTGCCACCATAACCGGCTCCCATGTAAAACTTAATACACATTTCCAGTGTCTATCCACTGGTTCTGCTTCAACTTTTCCATGATATCTACCACCTTTAGCACATCATGTAATTTACTGATGTGTTACAACCTGAAGAGGTTGTCTGTAGGACCCAGTCATTCTTTTGCTACCTGGTCCGCCATGAGACTGTATATTATTGTGCAAAATGCTTTAATACATTCTTTAACTACAGGCTCCAAAGCAACAAGGCCAGGACCGTGGGCTGAAGACCTACACTGTGAGTCATAACAAATCTTTCCATTTGTCAAACTGATTACCTCAGGTACTCTATTACAATGGAAGCATCTAACGCATCCTCCAAAGCTATTGTACTGAAAGCCTTTCTCTGAGAGAGGTTGATGAAGCTAGTGTACCTCACCTATGCATAAATTACCCATCACAGTTGCACTTCCAGCTCGAGCATGATATGATTTGACCTGACCCCATTAGACTCCATCAGTGTAACTCCAGGGATGCTAATTGTAATACTGTGTTATTTGCACACGGAATCCAGGGGCAATGTCCTGTCTTAAGAGTTTAATGGCTCTAAAGTACCAAGAAACAGACTTTTTAAGGCTTCCCTGGCTTTTTCAGCAGCTGGTGGCCTCTGTGGGAAAATGCAAAATGAGAGTAGGGGAACCTTGGGTAGTTTTTCATTTGCACCTGCTCATTACAACAAGGGAAAAACCTAATCTTCCCCCACTGAGAACATTTTAATTTGGAGGATCACCCCAGATTTGAGCCAGGAACGTACTGTCCACCCATGTTTGGCATCATGGCCAACAGAAACAGAATTTGAGGAATGTCCAGAGCCACATATGGGATCGTAAAGTTTTCTGGCACCTTAGAAAAATAAGTTGGCAAAATTAATTTTAAGGTAGCTTATATTTTAGCTCAATATTTCTCTCATATTATCATTTTAACATACATGATTGTTGAGATAATGTCTATTTCCCTTTTAGGTCTTAAGATGTACACAAATATTTATGTGTGAACATATACAGAACATCTCAATTTGGACTCATCACCCTTTGGCAATAATAATGATAGTAATCAATAATAATAACAAGGGCCAACAAGATGGTTTAGTGGGTAAAGACACTGGCTGCCAAGCCTGATGGCCTGTGTTCTATTCCCTGGGACCCACAGTAAGAAAGGAGAGACTCAAACCCTGTACTTTATCCTCTGACCTCCATGCATACACTGGAATACATGGTTCTGGTGCCCAAAATAACTTGGCAAGTTATATATGGTGTTTTTCACCAGAAATTGTATTCCTAAGCATAGTTCTAAATTCTTTGCATTACATGGTAAACTCATCAGGACATACAGCCTTTGTATCTTTTTGAAAGCAAGGAAAAGACCCAAGGAACCTTTCAGGGCAAACTAAGTCAGAAGATTATGCCAGAAAATATTCACCCAGATATGAGCCATCTACTAATAGTGACATTCTTGTTCATGAAGACTAAAGAACTGTCATTATCAATTCAACCTTTTCTCCCAAGTTCCTTTGTAACTGAACTTTTGGCTACTTTATTGGGTTCCTTTTCCTACCTCCCTACATCACCCTATCCCTTCCAACCCCCCAATAATAGACAGGAGAGAAAGAAGGTTAGAGGAGAAAGAGGGCATCAATATCATTAGACTACTTCCTGCTGATTAGGGACATCGAGTTTATTGGGGCAAATTGATCTTCATAGTCAGGATATCTCCAACCAGTAAACAGCAATCTAGCAAACAGCAAGTAGCAACAGCAGCAAGAGCAAACAGGCAGTAGCAGCAGTGGGAACATTAGCCACTTGCCTCTTGGGACTCTGGCATTTACATACCCTCTAATTCCAAATGTAAACTATCTTCAGCTGCCAAAACACACCCCTGCTAGAGCACAAGGCAAATCATAAGCCAGCTGCTGTGGATAGTCTGAAGCAAGCCCATATCCCACACCAGAAACTAAAACAAAAACATTCATGTAACATTTCTGTGTTTTTAAACGAAAAGTTTTCACTACCCTCTTTCAGATTTATACAACTATCCGAAAAGAGACTATGAACTGCCAGTCACAACTTGTGTTTCCAGAATGATGCATCTATGAAAGTCTAAAAATAGACATCCACAACAGGCACAATTTAGACTTTAATGGAATATTCCTTTAAAATTGTTGACATATGTTGGCCATCTCCGCAGCAATAATACTAATACTAATAATAAAAATGTGAGTTCTTTGGAGTGTATAGGTTAGGAACGCATACTGCTGAGCAGATTCTAAAATAATACATTCTCTATGACTCCGTAGCATCTTTGGTTGATATTTTATCTCTATCTCTATTTTCTGTTCTGTTTATCATCTGTCTTTCTACATAATATTACACTAATAAGTGAGCAGTGTTACCGGAACAAACATACATCTTAAAACTGAAAAAAAGGACAAGAGTCTGAAGCTTTCAAACATATAGCTTCAAATATTGGCATAAAAATTGCTGTCCCCCCCAGCATAATCTTAACCCCAAGTATGGTGATATCGGGAAGTAGGGCCTCTGAGGGGTCATTGTGTCATGAGTATAGAACCCTCTTAAGTGGTTACTGCCTTCTAATGGATGAAAAGCTCAGAGCGTATGAGACCGCTTGTTCAGGTAACCCGGTTCTCTCCTTACTCTTCTCACATATTCTCCCCATCCCTTCTCTCTATGCCATGTTAGGAAACACTAAGGAAATAGCCAACTACAAGCCAGGAAGATAGCTCTCCTCGCACAAAAGATGGTAGCATCTTTTCCTTGGATTTTCCCGCCTCTGGAACTATGAGAAATAGATGCCTGGAATTTAAAACACTAAGTCTAAGTCGGCTGTGATGGTACATGCCTGTAACACCAGCACTTAGGGAGCAGAGGCAAACAGATCTCTTGTGAGTTTGAAGCCAGCCTTCTAGGACAGCCAAGGCTACACAGAGAAGCCCTGTCTTGAAAACAAAAACAAAACAAAACAAAACAAAAAAAAAACCAACACTCAGTCTATCATATTCTGTTATAGCAGCCACATGTTTCCCAAAACCCCTTAAGAATAACAACTCTGAAATGTGCTGTTTACTCGGTGAATGGTAGAAAACCAGCTCCCATCATCAAAATACTAAGTAAGTAGTGCCCTGAAAACTCCCAGAGAATTATGTGCTGGGAACAAAAACACCAATGCAGAGCTATGCAGACCTGAGCCTTTAGTCTCAGGGAACACAAGTGGGCTATTTGGGGATGGCTAACATAATCTTCACTAACCAGACATTGCAGGGGCTGTACTTCCTGAGCCCTAGGAATCTAGAAGACCGGATTTTCTGGCTAGCCTAGCCAAATGGGACATTCTTCCTATCACTGTGACGATAATGTATCTATTTCTCAAAGCTATGCAATGATGACCAGTTGTGCCTAGGTGACAGCCTGCAAACACAGTAGCTGGATAAAAAAAAAAAAAAAAAAAAAAAAAAAACTGAGAACACCCACCTAGAACACTGTCTGCTGCCAGGCTCAGTCCAGACCTCTCTCTCACCCCCATCAGAAAAGGAAAGCAGGAATGCTAACTCTAAATTCCCTCCTTTCATTAGTCTGCTGAGAGATCTGATTTCCACCATATGACACCAACAAATGGAAGGCCACTGAAGCAAGTCGGCTCCAAAACTGACACCTGCAGACCAGACAGACTATGACGTGCCAATTTACCACCATGACATGCTCCAGGATGACTGCTGAGCCCATGGGTCTTCTTAGAATCCCAGAGACCGTAAATCAAAAAGGAAGCCATTGAGAAAGCTAACTCTGTCCTGGTTAGAAAGGCTACAAACCAAACTGCTTCACTTGTGCTGTTTATGGGGTGAAATTGACAATTGGTTCTTTTTTTAATTAATTTTTTTTATATTAGTTGCAGTTTATTTACTTTGTATCCCAGCTGTAGCCCCCTCCTTCATTCCCTCCCAATCCCACCCTCCCTCCCTCATCTCCTCTCTGCCCCTCTCTAAGTTCACTGATGGGGGAGGTCCTCCTCCCCTTCCATCTGATCCTAGCTTATCAAGTCTCTTCAGGACTGGCTGCCTTGTCCTCCTCTGTGACCTAGCAAGGCTGCTCCTCACTCAGAGGTGGGGGGGGGAGGAAAAGGGGGATGTTAAAGAGCCAGCCATTGAGTTCATGTCAGAGACAGTCCCTGTTCCCCTAACTAAGGAACCCACTTGGATACTGAGCTGCCATGTGCTACATCCGAGCAGGGGTTCTAGGTTATCTCCATGCATGGTCCTTGGTTGGAGAAACTGTCTCAGAAAAGACCCCTCTGCTCAAATATATTTGGTCCTTGTGGAGCTCCTGTCCTTTCCAGGTCATACTAACTCCCCCTTCTTTCATGTGATTCCCTGCACTCTGCCCAAGGTGTGATTATGAGTCTCAGCATCTGCTTTGATACACTGCTAGGTGGAGTCTTTCAGGGGCCCTCTGCAGTAGGCTCCTGTCCTGTTAGACAAGTGCTTCTTAAAGATAGGATAATGAACACCTACTGAGGATGTCTTAGAAAAATAAATGTCTACATGATATTAACAATAAAATAATTTCACCGAAAAACTTTGCCAAATTCATATAAGTACAAAGGAAAGGCGTTCTGGAAGCCAAAGTGTGCTAATTCCATCACATCTTTTTCTTACTATCATTGCAAAATCGAAATATAAGTTTTGTATTATCTTGTCCACTTTCTTATCTTCAAGGTGACACTAGGAACACTAGCCAACAAGTTATTCTTTTGTTTGTAAACTGCTACCATCCAAATATAATTTGCTTTTCCAGATTTGAAGGAGGAAAATATATATCCTACCCGGTCTGAATTTTAGATGGTATTGACGTATGTTTACATACGCTATGGAAAAAAGATCAGTTGTTTTTCGGAAATTGAAACGCAATGCAGCAATGTAGTACTTTATCTGGATACATTGGATGTGATGTAGGCACAGCCTTGTGCATTCAATTTGGCCATACAGACTTTCTTGAAATATTAAGAGGTGTCATCCGTGACAAAGGAATGACATTTTGTAGCCTTTAAACCATAAAGCATTTGTGAAGCTCCTTGACTGATGCCTTCCTCTAACTCGAGAGCTCTCTCAACTTGACGCTTGAAGAAACTGTGTTATTTGTTCAACAATATTCTTCTGGTAAGTTAAACCACTTGACACTTAAATCTGGATAATCCCACTGCTCATACCTGCTTGTGTTCTTAATGACGATCAACACAACCACAATCTATCACACGCCTACTACATGGCCTGTCAGGTGGTACGGTTAGACTTTATAGGCATCCTAGTTTTCTTTCTGTTGATATGATAAAACATTGGCCAAAAACAACTTAGGAAAGAAAGAGTTTACTGGTTTGCACTTCCACATCATAGTCCTTCACTGAAAAAAAAATTAGGGTAGGGATCTGGATGGAGGAATAGTAGCAGGAGCCATGGAAGAATACTGCTTACTGGCTTGCTCCAAGCCTCATGTTCAGTTGCCTCTCTTATACCTTCCAGGACCACTTGCTTAGAGATGGTACTGCCCATAGGAGACTGGGTCCTGTCATGTCCATCATTAATTTTTTTTTAAATGTCCCACACAGACTCACTTACAGGCAAATCTGATGCAGACACTTTTCTCACTGAGAGTCCCTCTTGCCAAATGGCGCTAGTTCGTGTCAAGTTGACAAAAAAAAAAAAAAAAAACCAACAACAACAAAAAACTAACCTTCACAATAGTCATCTCTCCCTTTACATAAAGAGAATCCTGCACAAAGAATGCTTCCACCAAGTACTATCTATATATATCTTCCCCCCTCCAAAAGTGTCAGCATCTACACTAAGCAACAACACATTTTAAATAACTTAGTACAAATTTTTGATACAGATCACTGGGGTATTAGCTGGGTAGGTGCTATCTATTAATATCCAAACACTTGCCTCTTCTTTTAGACTCTGAGACCCTTGGGAACAGTGGCTCTGTGTTGGCCACCAAAGCACCTACCTTTCTGGAACATGAAAAGTGGAACTTTGGGAAGAGGAGGGACTCCAAAACTGTGTCAGATAAATGAGCAAATGAAAGGAGTCTAGCAAACATTATTTTCAGATCCTAGAAAAGGCCAAAGATATGTCACCAGGTTATATCACATCAGAGTTTCAAAAGAAGAAAGCGGGAAATCAATAAGAAGTGTTGCTTGAATAACAATGCTACTCCTCTGATCCATGGATTGTTAGGAAAAGAGAAAAGCAGAGGAAAACACACACAGGGGGATGTGGTGATGTTGGCTGAATCAGGCAGCATTGCTGTAATTCTTCAACACACATCTCTGTTGTTGAAATGATTTATTTACTTTTGTTCTATGTGCATTTGTGTTTTGCCTGCATGTATGTCTGTGTGAGGGTGTCAAATCCCTTGAAGCTGGGAATTGAACTCGAGTCCTCTAGAAGAACACCCACTGCTCTCAAAACGCTGAGCCATCTCACCAGCCTTCACAAGCAGAGTCTCTAAAAGGAATCCACCTGCTCCTGTTGTCATATAGAATGTTATTAAGAGATCTGGGGCATTTGATCGATATAACTGAGCTTTGGAGACTAAGAGCAAAATGTACCCAAGATCTAGTAAAATATCTTCAGTGGCCAACTGACTGCTCTGGTCCAGAAAGAGAGAGATGGAATAATTAGAGAAGAACAGAAGAAAAGAATAGAAAGTACCAACATAATGGAGAAAACAGCCTCCTCAAGGAAAAAAAAAAAAACTCTCAGTGAAAAATAATAGACGGATTCAATAAGGATCAAGAGGTTGAGTTTTAACCCAGTCTCTACCATCTATTAAGGACAGAATTCAATGAGGTCCTTTCCTAACTGGGCCTCCATTTCTTCATCTGAGGAACAAAGGCATCAAACTAGAACAACATGTCTCCAAATAACGAGTGCCATGGGTCCACGGGACATCATTAAGTGATATGTAAAGAGAAAAAAGCACCCCTGTGGTTAATTAAATTTGGGAAATGCTGGGCTAAGCAAAGCAAAATGGGCTTCTTAGCTTTAGGATTTTCAATGTCTTTGAAGTTCTAATATGGTTTCTTTTCTCATCTTTAAAGGGGGTGGGGAGGGGTAATAGAGCCTCCTCAGGAAGTTCTTGGGAGGATTTTAAGCGTCTGCTCTCAGAGCAGACTGTGTTAGGGTTCTCCCATCATTGCGACTACCATTTCCACCACTGTCCCTACTAACCTGGGATATGTAGTGCTATAGCACCAGCACTTCTCCAACCTGGCAGTCTTTTCTGTGTTGTATTCATGTTTAGAGAGTGTCTCCCTGGGGACTACTATTGCCCTGTGCACCATCTGAGACATCTTAACTAGAAAGATCCTACAGACTCTTCCCTCTCTGACATCCTATGCACGGTAAGTTAAATTTCTAAATACAGGCTGCCAGACCTTAAGACAGTGTGTGAAAGTAGACAAGAAGTCCTAGGTGAATATTTATTCAACTAACAAATCAATGATTTGTTTTTTTAAGTTGGAAGATGATGTGCTTTGCCTGTATCACTGGATCAGATCATAGCACTGCCTCCTCTCTGTGGGTTTGACATTCCAACAGGGAAACATGAACTTTAAGCATGTCTACTATGTGTTCTCTGCATCATTCTCTCAGGGCTAATTCATCCATGATCACCCAGACCATGACCTCAATTGTTCCTTCCTTTATTCCTTCATTCAGCAAATATCTACAAAATCCCCCCCACCCCAGATCTCAGCATTGTGACAGCCGAAAGAAGATTATAATGATGCTCTGTTCAGTTTCCTCAAGGAGAAATGTTCAACAATGGAAATTTAAGGCAAATCGTGATAAGGGCAGTAGTGGTTGGGATGCATGACTAAACAGATAGCAGCTGGCTTTCAGGAGCAGAAGGGTCTTCAGGGAAATGCATGAGGCATCTAAACTGGCCCTTACAAGTTGAGCATGGTGGCTCACACTAGTAAATCCAAGAATTTCACCCAGGATCTGTCACAAGCTAAACTTTCTGGTCAAGCAGGCAAGCTCCCTTATTTTTCCACTCACTTATAATGTGTATTAATGGGAAGTGAATATCAATAACAATAATTAAATGTGCTCATTCCTTAGAAAACTCTAGGCATGATTTTCAATATGTTGTGTACACGTTACCTCATTTATTCCCTGAAATCGATGTCTCCTCAGTGAAGCAGTTTGATGAAGACCAAAGAATAATAAGAAGTAAACCCTAGAACTTCCCTAGTTCCTTCTGACTGCAGAACAAGATCAGATCCTAAGAATTAGTAATAAACACAGAATATTTGTTTGAACAGTAAGGAAACTGAAGTTTGCCTATTTGAGGCAACCCCCTGGCTCAATACCATAGATCAAGAAGGAACAGCACTGGCATCCAAATTGGGAGCTCTCTGAGTCTAGGATGAGATGTGAAATACCATATATACAGTAGCAGCAGCAGCAGCAGCAAATGTGAACAACAAAGCACCGCTGCCATCACTCTATTCATACCTGATTAAATCATTACATATTAACTACAATGAGGGGCCGTGGGCAGTTGTCTGGCCTGGCATGGCCTGATAATGTGTAAATCCAGGAATGTCCTCAGAATAGCCCTGTAAAGAAGCCTCCTCGCAGAATACAAAGGCATTGTCAAAACCGAGATTTGTGCTAAAGTTCACCAGCTTCAGTCTAAGTGCTAAGGGATGCGAATCTCAAGGACAACATGTCTGAAGCACAACCTGTTCCCTTGTAATGGTCCCTCGCGGGTCATCTGTATCTTCACTGTGTAATCTGGGTGTATGTTAAGGAAAGTGTTCATAAAATACGTGACACATAACCTGCTTAATGTTTAAATGAACTTGTCTGTATATACAGTTGTAGAAGACGTTTCAAAGGCATGGTGCCTGGTGCATGGTTGTTGATGTATCTTCAAAATAGAAGCAGAACTGAAAACAGCTAGTAAAAGTGTGGACGGTGAATTCAAAGACAGACCTTACAGACAGACTATTTTCTAGAGTTTAAAATCAAAGAATCCCTGTGGATTTTTTCCTCTAATTTTTACCAGTTCGTGTTTTTTTAGCCTTCTTCTTAATGGTACCTATCATCTCCTCAAGAGAAGTGGCCATTTTTCTAACCTAGAAATGATCATTAGCCTGTAGGATTAAAAGACGCCAACAATTGTCTAATAACGTGTGTCAGTGATGCTCCTTTTTAATGGTCCCTTTGGCTTGTTTTTATTCAGTGTAAGAAAGAAAAATACTGCTTACTAGATGGCTAGAACCTTTCTCTTGGAAACCGAAGGAAGACGCATTTTGGCTAATAGCTTTGTAAAAGAGTTGGTTAGGAAATAAGAACTACTGCTAAGTGGCAGATAAGTGTGCAATTAGTGACAACTGTGTAGGAAGTAAAGAGCAGGAAAATATTACAGTGAGTCTAGGCTAATGGCATGAAAATAAAACCTCCCCACTCTTAAGGCAATCTCCTCTGCCTCCTTACTTTACATCTTGAGACTTTTTCATTCTGTTGGGGGCCAAACGAAAGCAAAAGCCAAATAAATGTGTCATTCATCTTTCCCTTCCACTTGACATTGCAATGTGAGGCAGAAGGAAGTTATTTTTTTAAGTGTGTTGCAACCTATAGTTCATATAAAATATTAATATGGTATTTATTATAATATAGCAATAACGAGCAGTACTGAGAATTACTAGGTGCCAGGCGTTGCTCTGCATTGTTTATCCAGTCCTCCCTAATTATAAGGATGGTTATGTTAAGCACAGAGAAAAGCAAGGCTCAACAAGACCCAGGAAACTATCAAAGGTCATACAGATTATCAGTGGCCATCTGAACAGAAGCCTGTTCTCTGAATGAATACTCTGTTAACCATTTTTTCTTCTTGTTCTTTCCCCAGGCTGAAGAATTCACTGAAAGCAGCAAAGAAGCCACAATAATGGCTGCATTATGGTTTGAAGGTTATATAAAGATGTATTTCTCATGGAGAAAGCTCTTAGGCACAGAGAAGTGCCCTAGGTACTGTAGCCACTGGTTTCTAAGTGATATTTCTTCCTGGAATGTTAAATCTAGCCAGTGATGGAGAGGCAATACTTGACTTAAAATGTTGTTACATTAGAATACATACAATCTAGTCAAACTCCCATGAATCTTAAAGGCAAAACTTGAAGATCAATAAAATATTAAACCTTGTCCAATTTCCCAAAAGGGCTAACCCTGCTTCTGGAATCTGACTCACACTTCATCAGGCACAGCATCCTTCTTCCTCTGGTTAGCAGTGCCATTCTTTTTCTCTAGGGTACCGCCCTTTACATATTCTCTCCCAGTGCTTGAGTGAGAGTCTGTGACCAATGGGATTGATTCAATTACAGGTAACTGAGAATGAGAAGTTCTTTGTCTGGAAAGATGACGATGGTCCAAAGATGCTCTGGGCTATCTGGATACTACATGAATAGAACCTGCCTGGGAATAACACTGGACAGGGACAATGACAGCCAGGAAATGGCACAAGACCAAAGTCTCACTGAAACTGTTTGAGCTCTTGCTATGCCTGCAGCTAACTCACGAGCTGAACTCATGAGTCATAGATGCCAGTCGATCCCTTTTTGTGTATAGACATGATTATGCCTCTGTCACTTGAAACAGAAAGCATCCTGACACAGTATCTTTTGATCCTTTTTATCAGTATGGAAATCCAGATGCCAAGCAACAGATGGACACACAGATCCACAGCTGCTGCTGGTGTATCCACCATCCATTCACCTGCTCATTACAGGAGAGCACAGAGTGTGATCTCAGGAAGAAAAGAAACTTGAAGGAAAGAACAGCCAGGACCCTTCACTTACACAAGTGCACATATCAAACATTGAAATTAAAATAGTGTGTTGAGAAAATCGGCAAGAGTCCCGGAATAAATAACTCTTTCTGTTCCCATCATAATACAATAGATTTGCCTATGTGGAAATAAGCTACACAATGAGACAAAGAGAGGTAAAAATCAATTCAAATTACCCCACCTCCGAGCAAATCATGTACCATTTTAGCAGTAAGAGAGAACTAGAGAATTATTTCACGTTTCTGTGTTTTACATAATACATCTGTTGTACTATCTGAAGCACCAGAGTCTGAAACTATGTTCTTAAATAAGTCTCCTCACTTTGAAACTGTGTTACCATTTTGCTCTGAAAAAGGTCAGGGAGGCAAAAGGGCAGCAAAGAATTGCCAATGGGGGAAAATGCCTGGAGCTGAGTCTTTTCGTAGCTCTTGTTATTTTTGTGTGGTTTGGGGAAAAGCCCATTTGCCTTTGACCTTGAAGGCATTCCCAAGTTTGGCACCAACTCAATGACCCAGCTTCTTCCCTAGTTCTCAGGACACTCTTCTTTGCTGGGCTAGCTTCCCCTGAGGCCTGTGCTTATTACCACTCTATGCTACAATCTTGTGGCTGAGCTAGTTGGGTGACTCTTTCTTCCACATGTCCACAACTTGCCTCCTTTCGAGCAACCACTTCAAAGCTGTCTTCCTCTGCAAACTTCTCTTGACTCTCAAGACACAATTCATCACTTCTTACTTTCAGAGCTTAGAACACAAGAAATACTTCAAATGTTATCCAGTCCATTCCCAGCCTTGTCCCACCATGTTGGTTTATATGTTTAGTTACCGTAAACTCATGACCTTGTCTCAGTGGCAGAAATTAACATGTATTTCTGATCACTGTCGGGTATTAAGATGAAGGTATAATGTACAATACAACTTACCTACTGTTACAGTTTGTATCTGAAATAGTCTTGAGGCCTAGGGTGTTAAAGGTTTGACACTGCCGGATGCTGGGCATCAGTAAAATGGCTGGATCACAAAGGCTCCTCCTGCATCTGTGGATTAATCCACTGAACACTGAAAAGGAGGCTTAGTTAGAGAAAGCAGGTCGCTATGGTGTGTCTGCAAGAGCATATCCAGTCCCTGTTTATTATTCTCTCTTTCTGTTCCCTGATTGTCATGTGGTGAGCAGGTCTCTGCCATCATATTCCTCTGCCGTGTTCTGCCTTCCCAAACACTTGAAAACGATGGAGCCAGTGGATCCTGGAATGCAGTTCCAAAAACGATAAAATAATGAAATAAAAGAGCTCAAATGTGCATTTTCTCCTTTATACTATTTTTCTCAAGGTTTGTTTCTTTTTGTCACAGTGATGAAAAGGTCAATCGTACACCTAATTACCATTATTTCTAAAAGATTCCATATACCGACAGCCAAACCAAATGCAGATTCAGCCACAGCAGACCCACAAATCTTTCCTTACATCATCTCAGCAAATGACTGATCAAAAAGAAGCCCCGTTTATCTAAAGTTTCGGTTTGCATGGAGTTAGCAGCCCGCAGTCTAAAAATATTAATACGTGCTTGTTTCAACTATTTCAGCAGAGAGAAAAACAAATCCATAAAACTCTCAGTACAGTATCTTGTACTAATTGTATCTCATTATTTATATGACTCTCTTACTATGCCTAAATGGCAATGTATCACAGTTTTGACTGAAGAAGGAGAAAACATTATGTTTGGGGATCAGTGCTCAATGTTTCCTGCTATTGGGACAAAATATCTGGATAGAAACAATTTAAGGGAGGATTTATTTTGACTCACAGTTTAAGACCACATCACATTGTATCTTCAGTGGGGAAGTATGGAATGATAGATGTTTGTGCTCAGCTAGCTTCCCAAGCCCAGTGAAGTGTGCCGCCACCAGCACCGCCACCCCCGTCTCAAAGGGATTTCCCCACCTCAATTAGCCTAATCAGGGTGATTTCTTCCAGGCATGCCTAGCAACTAACCTAACTGAAATTATCCCTCACAACTGCACCTGGATGCTTGTCTCCTAAGGTGATTCCAGATCCTGTCAGATGGTCAATCAATGCTACCATCACAGGCATATACCATACATCTTATGCTGTCTCGAGTTCTGTATGATTTCAGCTCCATTTGAAACCGGCTGATACAGCTTTGGCTGACTGGTAAAACAGCCAGCTCTCTCAAATTTCTTATATCATCACCGTTATTTCAAATGCACATGATCTTATTTCCCAGATGTTAAGTCCATGGGAGAAAGACTTCAACTGTTATGTGGCAGAGTTGTATAGCACATACGTGACTTCATTCCAGATTTGACAGAGGTAAATAAATATTCTAATAAAAAATCTCTCCTGACGGTTTCCAACGATGACTCAGAAACTTGCTTTCATGGTATACTTTTCTTTGCCAGAATCATACATAGTATATCCTGACCATGAGAAGAGAACAGCTTGAAGAAAATTTGGGGGGAGACCAATTTTAAAACCCTGGAAATTCAGTGTTCAAGGGATGAAATCCAACATATTCACCCAAAGATGTGAGGAAAGACCTCTCATTCCTTCCAGAAATGTTGATTACGGTGTGAGTCTCCACTTTGTTTTGGTATAACAGATAGATAGATAGATAGGTAGATAGATAGATAGATAGATAGATAGATAGATAGATAGATAGATAAAATCCTCCAGAACTTTCTACTCACCAATTATATATAAATACTACAATTAAAAGTTTTGTTTTTAAGTGACCATATAATGACTATATAATGTTGTAGTTTTTGTATGTAGTTTTAAATATTCTAGCAAAAATCTAAATGCAAAGCAGTGGAAAATTCACAGCAGTTTATTAAAAATAATGTGGGATTGGGAGGGAATAAAGGAGGAGGCTACAGCTGGGATAAAAAGTAAATAAACTGTAATTAGTATAAAAATAAAAATTTAATTAAAAAAATTAAAAAAAGTTTTGTTTTTAACTCTTCTAAACTATAAGTGTTTGGAGAAAAAGGAAAAAAGATCCTTCAGGTATGATGTTCTAGATTCATTTCTCTTGCTATAACAAACACTCTGACAAATAGCAACATAAAAAAAGAAAATGATAATTTGGCATACAAATTCCAGTCCATCATTGTTGCTTTCTATTTCATTTTTTTCCTAGTGTATTTTCCAGTTCATAGATTTCAGTTTGACTCTTTAAACTGGTTACTTTTCTCTATTAACTTTCTCCATCCAAACACTGGGCTATCCTACGTGTTTCTCTGAATTTCTTCAGAAGAGTGGTTATAACTTTCTTTCCTCTCCCTATACTATTTACTGTAGACTCAATTTCACTATCTTAGTTTGGCTGTGAGGTTGTATTTCCTAAAGCACCTCATATTTTCTTTACTGTAGCATTATGTGGCTGTTCAGGGACTACTCATTTACCCCCATCTCCATTTTATGGCTTTCTTTGTGCCCATCTTTCCAGAAGTTCTAAGTAAGCTAGTTATTGTCTCTAGGCCAGAAGTGATTCCCACTCTTTCAGCACTAGAGGACACCTTAATTCCAAGTTTGCTGTGAATTGGCTGGAAGTGAGTCACTGTTTCAATAGGAGAAAGCAACTGCTATGTTGAGCAAATTGAACCTAGGAGTGTCTATAAGAGGTTGAAAGGCGGGCCGACCTTTAAAGCTCTAATCTGTGCCTGAAGTAGACCCAGTTTCTTCAACTGCAGTTGCTAGCCCATACTTGGACATTACAGAATTCTGTTTGACACTGGTGAGAGTCACAGAGAACTTTCTGCAGTTTCCTGTGTCATGCCTATAGCAAATACCAATGCAAAACTATGTCACACTCTGATCCCACCGCACACAGGACCAGCATCAGAAGCAAGACCTTCACGGTAATGGTCTGCTGACTGCAGAGATAGACTTGTAACCTAAACTGAATGCAAGAAACCGCAGGTGATACAATCAGAATGAAGTACAGTAGACCAGAGCTACACATCTCTGCCTAGCATCAGGGTTGTTCTAGAAGCTCTCTCTATTCATGGTCCAGGCCTGAGGATGAAAGCCTGGGTGTTGGCTTTTCTCATCCTGCACTGAGTTCCAAGGTGGGATCCCATGCCAACAATCCTGTCTTACCCTCAGCAAACAAAGCCTTTCTCCATGCTATTCCACCTTAGCTTCAGGAATATTAATAAACAACAGGACTCTGGCCATTAGAGCGGATGTTAAATTGGATCTCACTTGTGTCTCACAGTTGCAAGAAATTACTCCATCACAGAAATGTACCTGAGCCCATGCTAGAGCCAGCAGCAATGCAGGCCATGTCATGAGTCTGTCTCACCCGGTCCAAGTCTCTGCCTGGTACTGAGATAGGTCTGTCTGATCTGCCTGTGAGCTCTAGCCTGGGTATGGAGCTTTTGGTTTCTGTCCAAAATTAGTCTTACCACAGCAATTCTATACTGAACTCTGTTAAAAAAAAAAAAAAAAGTCCTATTCAAGCTTATGCATCCTATCCCCAGTGAGTTTGACCTTGCTGTTATTCAACAGAGACGGTCAGATGCCTGGTAGAGTTCTAATAGTTTAGTCTATGGGTGTTGGGGAAATGGAAAGGGCCATGAGGTTCTTGGTACCAGATCTCAGCAGAGCAGACATAGTGTTGGGCTTCAAGTCTGAGATCTGGATTTGTTTCCACCACTTTCTACCAAGGTAGTAACATCTCTCTCTTAGCTGTTTGAAGATGAGAGCAGGAACAGCCTGCTAACTCCTTCCTTTCTAGATTTTTCAGGGTTATCTTTTCTTTTTATTAGACTAAAGATAGGGACTGCAGTCACTCTCAGCTGGCCTCCTTGGCCCTGGTAAACAGTTTGGTACATAAATAGTTCTTCAAATGGATGTGTTCTTGTGGAGATGACCATGTGTAGGCTCTTATTGGCCATACTGGCAATCTTCAAAGAATTTTTTAAGAGAAGCTTTCCATAGAACAACTTAATCTGTGTATTAGCTAATTAACATAAAAGAATATAGAGCTTATTAACATAAAGAAACAAGGCCTGAATGTTCAGGGATGGGGAAAATACTGACATTTTGTGTTAATAATTTCAAATAGTATTATTAAAAGTAATAGGAATAATGTTTATTAATGAGTACTTCTCACATCCAAAGACCTTTGAATCTATTTTCTCAACTAACATTCCTAATAGTTATTTCAAATAATACTACAGTCCATTTTTAAGTGAGGAAACTGAGGCACTGACAGAGCACTTGGAAAACAGGAACACAGCTGTTAAATGGTGGAGTAGGACTACGAACTCTGCCTTCAGAGATGACAAATGTAAACATTCTGTTTTTTTAATCCTATCTTTATTATACCAAATAGTGTCCAAGCCACCTATTTACATGAGAGTTTCTGAAGTGGCAACCACTCTAAATTCACTAAACCAGCCCTCCTCCATCTGTCCTTTATTAACGTCCTCTGTTCCACCCAGTGTTCATCAGCAGAGAAATGTGATCAGCCACATATGGAATTTTGGACATAAACCAAGGTCAAGAAGACTGCTCTCCTACAGAAGCACGGAGATCCTTCTATCTGCTACTTTGAGGGACTTGTAAAATAAAGTGCAGAGTCAGCAGTGGCGTCAGGAAGCTGAGGCAGGAGGATTGAGAGTATAAGAGTATAAGTATAACTTGGACTATATAGTAAGAACTTGCCAAAAAAGGAAAAAAATGAGAGGGAGAGATGGAAGAAAGGGAATGGAAGAGAGGGAGAAGAGGAAAGGGAGAGAAGAGGAGAGCATGAAATTAGGAGAGAGGGAAGGAGAAAAGAGAAGTCAGGAAAAGAAGCAAAAGGCTTCCCATTACAGTGTGGCTTCTGCTTCCCTTTCTAGACCCAAGCCATGGCACTCAACTGCAGCCCCCATGCTCTGACCAAAGTCTCCACCTTATCTCTTCCCACCAGCCAAGGTTCTTTGTATCTAAGACCATATGCGGGCCTGCTGCTTCCAACACTCACCAGCTCTCATTATGGATGACTCCTCTGCCTTCATATTTCAGATACGACCTAATGAGCTGCTTTCTTCTGGAAGCCTTTATCAGCACCCTTCCAAAGCCGTCGGCCCACTGCAGGTGTCTTCATCTTTGCCACCACTTCCATTTCTCTCATATGCATCACTCATTTATTAACTCAGCGTTTAGCTGATCATTGGCTCTTTCTCTATAAAAGGTCCATAAAGGAATGGAAACACCAGAAACACAAGTGTATGGACATCCCTGTGCTGAAGCCTTACAGCAATCTCCAATGCATACCTTGGGAAACCCAGAAGCAGACTCGACTCAGTCCATACACTATTTCCTAGACAAAGCTGGCTGGACCCTTCTTTTAGAATATTCACTATAGCTAACATAAAGCTTATATTTCATAGGCCATAACATTTAAAAATAAAAACTAAGCCGAACGAAATTCCCCCTATTATTCAAAATAAAGGATATTTAGATTATCCTATCTCTGGTTATGTTAAAACAGCTGTGATTTAAAATTAATACTGTGGAGCAGTTCTGATGAAACATTTAAGTGTATCTAATTAGTATAATTATGTCCCATTAGATTAATTTAAAGGTATCTTGAACTTTTTATGATTTAAGGAATATAAGATTTTTCTTTCTGGAAAAAAAAAAAAACTAAAAAGCTAAACATCAACTCTAGAAGGAACTCTTGTTTTAAATATAAACAGTTATTGAACTTCCTCAGTTTCTCAGTGCACTAGCTTGAGTCCTTAATGAAAACTACTAAAATAGAAGTTGTGGGCTAAACCTATCTTTAAAAAGATGCTGAAGTACCGATGCCTTCTGATGTCAATGTGAGCTTATTTGGAAGTGGAATCTTTGCAGAAGATCAGGTAAAGGGAATGTGATGCCCTTAACCCAACAGGTCAATGTCCTTTAGAAGAGAGAAAATTAAGATACCAAAAGTTGAGGGCAGGTAACGAGAAGACACAGAGAACACCATCCATAAGAAACCAAGGAAGCTCTAAGGAGGAGAGAGACATGGAGGAGCCAAGCCCACAGACACTTTAATCTCACGCTGACAGGTCTCAGACAACACATTTCTGTTGTTTCAAATATATGCAGCACATTGAGTGAGTGAGTGAGTGAGTGAGTGAGTGATTTGAGTGAAGGGCAAGCATGCCACAGCATATACATGGAGGCCAAATGACAACTAGAAAGAATTCCTCTCACTATGCGGGCCCCAACTATCAGGTCACCCAGAGGTCACCAGGCTTGAAAGCAAATGCCTTCACCCATTTTACCAGCCTAGACATTTCTGTTTTTATGTCAACTAGTTTCTGATGCTTTGTCCAGGCAAACCTAAGGAACTCAAACAACAGATCATTTCTCCAAGAAATTAATTAAGGATGATACCTGACAGAGAAAATGAAGATGACATCAAAGGGGCCTGTCAGCCATTATGATGCTATGAAGACTGCTCCTTCTCAGTTAGAGGAGGAAGGTTGGTTAAAAACAAATCTTAGGCCTCTGCAGTATAGACTGTCAAAGCAGATGCTGAGCCTGATGGACAACTGATGGGCAGAGTGAATGGAATTTTATGTAAGAAGTGGGAAATAGTAAGAGCTGGAGGGGACAGGAACTCCACAAGGAGAGCAACAGAACAAGATAATTTGAACACAGGGAACTTCCCAGAGACTCCTACTCCAACCAAGGACTATTCGTGGAGATAACCTAGAACCCCTGCACAGATGTAGCCCATGGCAGTTCAGTGTCCAAGTGGGTTACATAGTAATGGGAAGAGGGACTGCCTCTGACATAATCTGATTGGCCTGCTCATTGATCACCTCCCCCTGAGGGGGGAGCAGCCTTACCAGGCCACAGTAGAGGACAATGCAGCCACTTTTGATGAGAACTGATAGACTAAGATCAGAAAGGAGAGGAGAACCTCCCCTATCAGTGGACTTGGGGAGGGGCATGCATGCAGAAAGGGGAGGGAGGGTGGGATCGGGAGGGGAGGAGGGAAGGGCTTATGGGGGGATACAAAATGAATAAAGTGTAATTAATAAAAAATTAAAAAAAAAACAAATCTTAGACTGTATCCCAGTCCAGGAACAACTGACTAAGCACTTACGGATTCCCTGAGCAACATTTACTAATCAGAGATGCCCCACACTTCCCATCATGTCTCTCTGGATGTCTTGACGAAGCTCAGACACTCATCATAACTGAAAACAGTCACCCCAGGGCCACCGGTGACTCTACAACTCTTGCAGAGAGAAGCACCTGGCAACAGGCATGATGGGAGATCTGAGTTACATTTGTTCACCACCTTCACCCTGCAGGCCAGTTTGCATCCTGAAGATTATGTGGCAAATGATGCTACATATTATGGAATCTTTCTCCCAAAGCTACCAAAAACATAGCGGTCAAACTCTGTCTGCTAAATCAATAGCCTAGACATGTGTGTCCTCAGCTTCTGTCAAGTAAGCTTTTTTAATCTTAATTTCTTCTTCTACATTGCAAACATCACTGTAATATTGAATTCAAAATGGTACTGTGCACTTTAATGACTGGAGGTAGGGAAATTGCTCAGCATAGTATCTATATGCCATTATTAACCAACAAAACACAATGTGTGGTAATTAAGTCATTGCAGTAATTGGTGTTGGTTTTATTAAGGTAGAAAATCCTTAAGTTGTGGTTAAGTACTCATTTTTCCTGCTCTATGCCATTTATTATATAATTAGTCTCTTCTGTAGACAACACTAGTGGTTGACCAAGTTCTCATACATGCTAGCTCCTATATAGTTGCAAATCTTGAAACAGCCAATTAAGGGCTGAGGAAATGGCTAGGGGATAATAAGGCTTTCTATGCTAACATTAGGACCTGAGTTTAATCACCAACACCCACAATAAAAACCTGGGTGTGGCCATTAACACCCCTATAGCAGCTCCAGCACTTTTGGAGGTAGAGGCAGGAAGTTTGATGGGGATTGTTAGCCATTCTAGCTAAAACAGTGAGCTCCAGGTTCCCAAGTAAAGTAGCTGAAAAGTGATAGGACCTCCTCCTCTGACCTGCATACACTATACATCACAAACACACACACACACACACACATACACACAGAAGATGCCATCTCCTGGCCATCTTCAGGGATAATGACACGCTTATGGTGATATGATGCTGGCCATTCCTCTCCAAGCTGCCATGAAAGAAGCTACAATTCCACAAGAATCATGTGGTAATGGCTGTCTCTGTGCTCATGTGCACTGAATCAGTCTCACTCCCTAGCAGCAAGTACCCTGCAGCACACAGGCATCTTAGCATCTCACCTATCTCTAAGTCCCACCATTGGCAGGAATTTCCATCCTCTCTCCCAACTTTACCTGTACTTCGTCAGCTCTTCCCTCAAACAGCGCTTAAACATCCCTCCCTAAGGAGCTTCTTATACCTTCCCTGAGGTGTGTGCAGCACCACCAAGTCAATGTCTAAATCCAAATTCATGATTTAGACGCAGTCCTCTAGCCCTGTGGACATTACCAAAGTGCCAGTCTTGACATGCCAGGAACGACCTGCCTGGAACTACCTGAGAGCTAAAGATGCAGAACCCCGGCTGCCACGACTAGACTCTCCAGATAAATATGCACATCTCTTCTTAAACAGCTGTGAGCAGGGTTTCTATAGTTAGATTCCCAGTAGCCAAGGCTAATGTGTTTATCTTTTTCGCCATCATGAGCATCGTCATCATCATCACTACCATCGTTTGGCAAGCCTGTTGTTATTACTGCTGTCACTCTGAAAACTCAGTCACCCTATGTTTGTGTCTGTGTCTATGGGAACCTGGCAGACAATGGGTGGACCTGATGACAAATCAGGGTTTTAGCCAGATAAATGGGCTGAGGAGCCACAACAACAGAGGCGAGCATCCTGCTCAGGTTCCCTTGCCCTTAACCTTCAGCAGCACTCATTTTTCACAGTCACCAAAACCATTTCACAAAACTTTGAGCACCCATTCATCCATCCACCTGGTGTCAGTGGGAGTGATTTAGAAAGATTGCAAATCCTCTGTGCCTTTCCATTGTCCTTAGAATAGACAAAAATCTTGCCTGAGATCCCCGAGCAGCCTGGACTTAGAACACCATGACATTAAGTTTCTATTTGGGGATGATTATAATGTGAGGAAGAGGGGTGAAATGCACCCTCTAGGTTAAATCATCTGCTTCTTCAATTAAATGGTTACAATGATCGACTCAGGGATGAGCACTTTACTTCAGCCTGACTAGATGGGTAGGTATCTGAGAAAAAAAGAGCTCAGGATCTAGCTCAGTGGTAAAGTATTTGCTTGTCATGTGCAAGGCCGTGGGTTCCATCCCTGACACGGCAAAAACACGGAAGAAAAATAGAGTAGTATATCTTAGCACGCACCCATAATCTCAATCCCACCCCCACCCCTGGGTGAGATAGAAAGAGAGTTCCAAATAAACAAATAGAAATAAACATAAAACAAAACAGCAAACAAAACTGAGACTATTAGTTATGAATGTTAAGAAGAATCTCTGCTTCCCTGTGAGTGTAATTGTAACTGTTAAACCCCTGGAGCTCACGACAAATATCTCATCAAAGGTGAATCAGCCTCAGAAGAAGCTTGAGCCTGGAGAAAAGAGAACAGACAGATGGAAAAATACCTAGGAGTCCATGATGCACTGATTTCCTTGACCAACATCGTCTGGAGTCAGAAACTCCTGGACTTTCTGATAGTATGAATTAATAAATTCGTTCATTCAATCATTCATTCATTCATTTTTTTGCTCAAGCTTGTAGCAGAGTTTTTTGCAACAGAAATGAAGCATCCTAGGACATTGATAGCTACACATAGTTTTTCCTCTAAAGATGCCAAAGTTTTTGAAGAGATCTCACACACACACACACACACACACACACACACGTAGTTTATAATTTTGGTTAGGGAATTTTCTGTTTTCTAGTAACATTATTAATCTGTGTTTTTTCTGTTGTTTTTTGTTTCAGATTCCATCTTTATCTGATCGTGCATATGAAAACATGCTTTCAATAAACTTGGTGTTTTCTATTCTAAAAAGAAGCATGTTCATTAAGAAAATCATTAAATCTATTAAAAATATAAAATAACAGGTGGAAAATCAGTGTTAACATTTAGAGCTTATTTTATGCATTTTATATACATTTTTAATGTGCCTCAACATAGAAACAATATTTTTGTCTGGGATTTTTTTTTTTTCATATGACATTAAAAGTATGTCTCTGGACCATTTAGAAACCGCTTGCAAGCGACCTTTTAAATGGTTTCATAAATTCTCAATGAGTACTATTATTTCTTAAGGTTACATAAAATTCAATGCTGGTCTTTGTGAGGGTTTGGTTTGTTTGTTTGTTTGTTTGTTTGTTTGTTTTGCAAAAGAATTCACTCTCACTAACATAGTACCCTGTTGTTGAGTTGATCCCATCTTATTGAACATCTTATTGTTAGTGTTTCTATAAGTAAGCCATAATAAACTCTCCTTTCACGTTTTTAAAAAAGAGAATTCTAACTCATGAATTTAAAAAAGGAGGGGGCAGTGGTAAATGTGCTTGTCAACCACCATCAGGTAAAGCCTTGTGGAGTCTTGGAGAGGGAGGCAGGAGAATACCAGAATGTTCTTCATAGGCATTCCTGTCCCTCCTGTCAGGATAACCATCTTTGGTGCTTAGGCTAGACTGAACTTCATGGCCAATTGTGTGCTTCATATTCTAGGCACAGAGAGATCGCCTCTGCCAACAACTTCCCAAGAAAAGGGCTCTCAGGAAGGCCGCTTCCCTTGTGTGTTCATCCTTAGTAAAGTCCTCTTTGCCAGCCTCGATGGAGGGGGGCCAAACCTAACACTGCCTTGGATTCGAGAGTTACCATATTGATAAGTTCGAGCAAAGACACAGAGCTCAATGAATTAATCTAAAAACAGACAAACAAACAAAAACATTATATACAATGGCCACTCACAGGTCACCTCTCCAAGGTCCTGCATCCCAAGTCTTCCAACAGTTCCTTGCACTCAGCACGGATCTTCATACAGTTCCCAAACCACGCTGAGTTTTCCTGCTGAGCTTCACAGAGATCAGATACAAAGGTACATTATTTTTGTTTTGTTTATTTTTGTGTAGAAAAGAATCTCATTTCTGCCTGATTGCTCAAGCCCAGAGTCAGCTGAAGCGAGCCTGTGTTAATTTGCAAGGCCTCGTGGACTTGCTCATTGTCTTTCATACAAAACACTTCCCTCCACATTAGCGTCTTCTGCAGAGTTGATTCATTAAGCTTTTGATGTGCCCTGCGTGCCTGTGGCAACCCCAGGGCATGGGGAAATGGAAATGCATTCAGCTGCTCGGGAGGAGGTGGGATAGGAGGGGTGAAGGATCTCTGCTACTCCTCCGATTCCACTGCTCTTCTTGTAAACATTCACTGAGAACTCTCTGAAGTTTACAGGCTTTTGAAGGGCACAGTTAATAAATGTGTATCTCTGAGGAGATGTAGAAAGCCTACACAGCTTGTTGCTTGCCAATCTAATCTGTAGTACACACACCTCACGTTGGTTAACTATTTGCAGTCTGGTCAGCATCGGTGAAAGAGACTGCAATCCTTCAACAACCCTTTCCCTCAGGATCTGTCAGGAACTGTCCTCGGTCTAGCTCTAAGTGACAAAATTGGAAATGAGACAAATTCCAGATCCTAAAGCAGCGTCCAGTATTATGGAGAGAGCACACTCAAGAGCCTGGGCCAAAAGGTGCAATGTCTGTGAGATAGGACAGTTCCTTGAGGAAAAGGAGTCCATGTGAAGTCTCTGAACACAATCTGGCCTCAGGTGAAAGGGTGAGAGTGGAGAAGAAATTCAAATCAAAGAATAAAAATTCCAAATATAAAAGAAAGAGACTTTTAAAGTGGAGTTTATTCAGTGGCCATTATGGAGTCCGAGAAGGTCTCAACAGAGGTACACTTGATTCTCTTAGAAGGAAAGTTGGAAGCACAGAGGAGCCGTCACTGGCAAGCTCTGAATTTTGCAGTTGTAGGGCTAGAGAGATGGCTCAGCTATTAAGAGCATATACTGCTCCTGCAGAGGACCTAAGTTTGGCTACCAGAACCTCTGTTGAGAAGCTCATAACCACCTCTAACACCTGCTCCAGGGGATCTGATACTCTCGTCTGGTCTCCAACGGCAACTACACTCATAACCGAACACTCTAAACAGACAACACAGAATACGCAAAATTAAAATCTTATTTTTAACCTAAATAAATAAGCATTTTAGTTTGCTGTAACTATTATGGAAAATAATATGGAAGTTCCACAGAATATTTAAAAAAGTAATCCCACCCCCTGGGTATAAATCCAAATGAGGTGAGACACCTGTGCTGAAACTGTGTTTACTGTAGAGCTGTGCTGGTTTGCTTTCTGTTCCTATGATAAATACCATGGCCAAATTCAACTTAGGGAGGAAAGGGTCTTTTTCATTTCATAGGTTACAATTGGTCTTTGAGGGAAGCTAAGATAGGAACTCAAACGCAAGAGGTCGAAGCAGAAACCGGGAAGGAACCCTGATGACTGGCTTGATCCCAACTAACGGTCAGCTTCCTTTCTTAGAGAGCCCATCTGCCTGAGGATGACGCCACCTCTAGTGGTATGAACATACCTATCCCAGTTATCAATCAGGAAACTGCCCCACAGACAGGCACGCTGGGCAAATTCTTCAAATAAGGTCTCTTCTTCCTAGGTATATCAACTTTATAAAAATTGACAGCCAAGATTAGCCATCACAAGCAATATTTATAGGAGCCAAGTGTCTATCAATGGATGCATTGATAAAGTGGACATACACACCATGGAATGCAATTCACCCACTGAAAGGATAAGATCTTGTCATTTGTGGCAACAGGGATGATCTTGCACTACATTAAATTAGCAGGAAAAGCCGGGTACAGAAAGACTAATACCCATATAGCCAGAGGCTTTGGTTCCTTCTCCTTATCAGTAGATCAGCAGAAGGGGACTGAGCTGTCTCCCCCGAACATTAGACTGGTTAGGTTTGTGTCAATTTGACACAAGCTAGCCTTATTCAGGAAAAGGAAACCTTAATTGGGGGATTGTCTCCAACAGATAGCTTATAGACAAGTCCGTAGGGTCATTTGCTTGATAAACTGAGTTAAGTGAAAAGGCCCAGACCACAGTTGTTGGTATTATCCCTTGGGCAGGTCATCCTTGGTTATATAAGAAAGAAGGCTGAGCATGCCATGGAGAGAAAGCAAGCTAAAAATCCACATTCCTCCAGTCTCTGATTTCATTCCTGCCTCCAGGTTCCTGCCATGATTTCTTGCCCTGACTCCCCTTCATGGCAGGCTGTCAGCTGTAAGACAAATACTCCTTTATCTACACATCACTTTGGCCATGATGTTTACCACAGCAACAAAACTAAGACAAAAACATTTCACATCATTTCTTACTGAAGAGAGTGACTAGCAAACTTTTTGAAAAACCACCCAACATTAAATAGGAAACCAAAAGCACAAGGCATAATCAGTACAGTCATCAAGCACTGGGAATGATCCACTACTCACAACTGGAACTAAAGCTGAATAACACTGTGGAGAACCATGGAGCCTTTCCTACTGAGCACACGCTCTTATTTGGCTGTCCAATCGCGCTGTGGAAAGAGGAAACTTTACAAACTGTGGATGTGGATAAACAGCCTTCCTGGCCAGTGATGGATGGATAGGATGCAACTTCACTGTATGAAAGACATTTGTAAGTCTTACTGAGCACCTGAGTGGTTTTGTTTTTGTTTTTGCTTTTGTTTTTTTTTAATTAAAAGAATTTGAATGAGAAATATTTGTACACATACCTGAGGATTTGGAGTTAGGAGCCTCAGATGAATGGACAGAATTGTCGACTGGACTACCAGTGGGAGCATGTTTTTGATAGTAAGCTCCATTTGTACGTGCCTTGCTGGAGTGGGGGTTTTTGCTTTGGTTCTAGTATGAGTTTCTTCTTTAATGGAACAGATATGCATCTCACACTATTCAGGAGACAAGACAAGCCTAAAACACTCATTTTCCATTTACATAGTAGGAGAGGTCAAGAATAAAGTTTACTTCCAAGATCTAAGAGACACTGCCTTGGCAATTACATTTGACTCCCCCACCTCCAATGTTGCTTCGATGCTGGTAATTAGAATTGCTTTAATATGTTGGTTGTACTCAGTTCATATATCCTCACAAAATATTTGATACAAATCATAAATTTAGTGTTAGCCTCTGAGATCTTTATTTTTAAAAATATTCACTTATATTTTATGTGTATGGGTGTTTTGCCTGCATTTGTAATTTTTTTATTTTCCTTCTTTCTTTCTTATTTTTTCTGTGTGTGTGTGTGCAAGAGAGAGAGAGAGAGACAGAGAGATTGTGTGTGTGTGTGTGTGTGTGTGTGTGTGTGTGTGTGTGTGTGTGTGTATGTGTGTTAGGTCTCATGTATCTCAGTTTGGCCTTGAACTTGTTATACTTGCTGTACAGCTGAGTACATGCAGTGCCCATGGAGGCCCGAAGAGGGCATCAGAGTCTCTAGAACTGTCTTGTAGATGCAGGGGACTGAACCTGAGTCCTCTGAAACAGCAGCCAGTACTTTTAACCATGGAGCCCTCTCTCCAACCCAAACCTCCAAAGTTTATAATAAAAATGTGTGTGTGTGTGTGTGTGTGTGTGTGTGTCTGTGTTGACAAAGAAAGTTGATCTCATAGAATTAGCAAGCAAAATGGTGTCTCAAGAGGCTGAAGAGTTCTAGCCTAGCCAGGTGTAGTATCATGCAACTGAAAGCCCAGAATCTTGGAAGTAAAGACAGGAGTTCAAAGTCATTGACTACACAGCAAGTATAGTAAGTATAAGGCCGAACTGAGATAGCTGAGACACACACGTGCATTCTCTGTCTTTGCCTGTACCTCTGTGTGTGTGTCTGTGTCTCACACACACATAGAAAGAAAAGGAAAGGAAGGAAGGAAGGAAGGAAGGAAGGAAGGAAGGAAGGAAGGAAGGAAGGAAGGAAGGAAGAAAGAAAGAAAGAAAGAAAGAAAGAAAGAAAGAAAGAAAGAAAGAGGAAGGGAGGGAGGAAGGAAGGAAACAAAGACAAAAACCAGAGTTCTATTTATAGCACAGTGACTGCAAATGACGATGTATTATATTCTTGTAAAAAACTGAAAAGAAAGTAAATACTAGAGATGGCTAAACTGGTAAAGATACTTGCTATGCTTGCTATGGAGCCCCAACAACCAATATTCGATCCCAGGAGACCCCATGGGAGAACTAAACAACTGAGTCCACAACTTTTTCTCTAAGCTCAACATGCACATCACAGCACACACATACACATACACACATACACACACACACACACACACACACACACACACACGCATACACACACACATACATGCATATATGTGTGCAGACACAATACATAAATAAAACTTTTTTGATTTTTTTTTTTTTTTTTTGAGACAGGTTTTTCTCTATGTAGCTTTGGCTGTCCTGGACTCCCTTCATAGACCAGGCTGGCCTCAAACTCACAGAGATCCACCTGCCTCTGCCTCGCAAGTGCTGGGATTACAGGCGTGAGCCACTACTTCTTTAAATAAAAGTAAGTAAATAAAGTGAAAATCCCCCCCCCAAAAAAAAAAAAAATGACGTTAAGCATTCTCATCACAGACAGGTTAACCCTGAACGGTTCACACATGCTAATTTGTGAGACTGAATCACTGCACAATGTACACATAACTCAAAATACCATGACAAATACATACAACTTTCTAAACCAATTTAAAAATCATTGTTTGGCTGAGTCTTGGGGCTTCATTTAATAAGCTGTGGAGGAGTCGTAAAAGGCTTTCAAGCAGTTAGAAAAGAAGAAAATGTTATTTTTTTCTGAAAGAAAATAATCTGAGACAGTGAGAGATGGGTTAAGGGAGGGTTGAGGAGAAGATATGTTCATTTTAGGAAGGACAGCATATGACCAGAATCTTGACAGTATCAAAAGAAAGGACAGAAGAAAACAGTTTTCTGTGATAAAATTATGACAGTGTTTTAAATAATTTTCTTGTTTAGGGTGAAATACAGGAAGGATTCACCCAGGCTGGATTTGTAAAGGAAGGAAGAGACAGGTTACAGAAAAATAGATACAAGTTATTAAAATTACAGGATGAGCCAACACTCTACAGAAGTGTTCCTAGATGTTTCTGTTTCATTTAGCATGATGCCCGAACAAGCTCTGTTCACTAAAAGGAGGGGAAGGCGGAGCCTGCTCTGTAGTAGGTACCCTGCCACCACTCGCTCTGAGATCTGATAAGCAGTGTTTGCTGGGATGGAAGGTCACTGGTGAGACCTAAAATCAGGTGGGTGTAGTGAATATAGGCTGCTTGCCGGCAACGTGGGAAAGGCGGGGGTATGCTGGACACCACTGTAGTTTGCTGGGTACACAAGTTAGTAAGTTTCATTAGTTTTCCGAGTTGCGTGGCCTTAAGGTGGTTTATAGCATAAAAGTCCCCTCCTCTGCAGTTGGTCTCTACCCATAATCCAAATCATCCTTGATTCTTCTGGATCAGACAGAAGGACATTTGTATCCCCATCTGAATGATCAGAGCTTTCAACTGAAGTCCAGGAGTCAACCTAACAAGGAAAGGCCAGCCGTTTCGATTTTCTCTCCCTCTGCAGTTCTACAGCTGTCTTGACAGAGTGCAGAGAGGAAGGCAACAGCCCGGTTCTGCAAAAGGCACTGATTATCTTTGCCTGGACATTATTTCATGCATAACATGAGGATTAATTATCTTCCCTGTTTTTTCTGCAGAGAAGGTTACTTGAGGGGAAAGAATAATGGAGGCTGTATACAAAAGCAGAGTCTGTAAAGCAAACTGCATACTTTCCACATAATGTTCTGAGGACAGTAATTACACAAACAGCATATGACAAAAACAACCTTTTATCTCCTCTTTCATTACACACGTAACAAGTGTGAGTACTTATGCTGCAGGTGGAACACGCATAATATCATGTAAGCCTCCCAGACATGCTTCGTAATTTAATTCTGTTTTCTAGGTAGAGTATGGAACTCAGAAAAATTTAAGACTCAGATGCGAAAGCACAGCCAATATCGGAATAGATTTTGAGTCCAAGCTGACTGAAGGCAAAGCTTATTTGCCTCCCATCTATCTCCGAGGGACCTCGAACCCAGGGCACTTCTTCAGGGTTGAGCTCAAGGATAGATTGGGAAGAACAGTCTCCCTGGACAGTGACTGCATCAGTACCCACAAACATAGAACAGTGTCGTGTTGTAGAAGGTATAAAGAATGGAAGGACTGTATATAGCCATCCAAAGTAGGAGGAATGGTGTATGAATGAATACAGCACCAGACACCAAGCAGAAAACTAGGGAAAACTGTCTGTGATGTGGATAAATGGATGGATGCAGAGGTAGATGTATTTATGTATTTGCTGTTAGAAAGGCCTCTTGTTTTACTAGCAATTTATCTTTGGCTAAGTTGTATGGTTTTTAATTCTTTTTTAAAATATTACTGGTAAATCATTGGTAAGTGACTTGGGTGCATAAATCCTGGAACTACTAAAAGCAGAGTCTTTCCCATTGCATCAAAGCTAGCCCACGGATGTCTTATATCTAGTCATGACTGATCCTGAGCTTCCCACTTCAATACAGCAGTCACATTTTATCCTTAAAGGCAGCTCTGTGGAAGCGCAGTCTCCAAGCCTTTCAGAAAACAGTATCCAGAGTAAATATTAATAGCCAGGTATTTGCATAGCTCTGTCATGAATCAACCAATGTCATGAACAAGTGAATTCGTAGAGCTGCTGAGATGTCTGTGAGTTTTGGGTCCCGACTGGATATATCTATACTTGGTACTGCTGTGAGAGAGTGCAAGTGGTTCCATATAGGTCTGTTGCTAAAATTCACTCCAAGTCTCAGTTTCCTGACCTGTAAAGTGGGTATAATAGTTCAAACTTAAGGTTTTGTCAGAAAACAAAACGAGGTACGTTAAATACTCAGTTTGTTTTCCCAAACTGTTAGCTGGCCTATGATCACATCTATTGTCGTAAGTGATGCATTTGCAATGGGAGACCTTCGGGAACCGTTCTCCTGCAACAGAGACTAAGGAGTAATTTGTCATGTTTTATAGTCATTAAAATGTTTCTTTTTGAAAATCAGAAAGAAGGGATGTGTTGGAGAGACAGCTGAGTCAGTAAACTGCTTGTCATGCAAACACGAAACTCTTGAGTTAAAGCCCCCAAACCCACATAAAAATAGGGGTATAGTGGTACATACTAGTCCCATTACCTGAAGAAGCCAAGACTGTGACTCTCTGACTAGCCAATATAGCCAAATTAGTCCCCAACCAATTAAGAGACCCTGTTCCCCCAAAAGAAGGTGAGTGGCATCTGAGGAACGACACACACGTGCACATGTATGTTCACTCTCATATGGGAATGAACAGAATGACCTAAAGACAAATGGTAACAAAAACACAAACAATTGCTTTTTCTTCTATCACTGTCTTATCTGAAACAGCAATGGTCAAAATGCTGTTGAGATGTCACACCTAGTAACGCAAACATAAAAGATGAACAAGGAGGCTTGTGCCTCTTCACACATATGCATTATAGGATTTCCTAGTGTGCTAGTGTCTCTACAAAGTGAAAAGCAAAATGACCAGCAGATAAATGGGTGGAGAAACAGGTGGCCCAGATGGCAAGGATGAAAAAGGACGATGCATGGAGAGGTAAATTAGAGTCTGTCCCTCCAGCAGCTCCCGGCTCCTGACCAGACAGGACGATTTATTCTGACATTGCAGTAATATATCTCCTCGTTAGTACAAAACCCCACACTTCACTTTGCTATGGTTTCAGAGACCATTTCCTCTTGAGTCAAAATTACAACTCTTAGGTAGAAAGAGGCTGCCTTATTTTTGCAGCCAATTCTTTGAGGATGTCAGAGATTTCTTCCAAGCTAAGGCCGTGTAAGCATTTGGCAGAGTCTGCTTAGGAACAGAGGACAGACGGCTCGACAGAGCTAAAATGTAATAGAGCTATGAGCTAGACAAGGATTTTTCCAAGACTCTGAACACAGCCCAGCAAGGGAGTGTGTAGGGAAAAAAAATGGTTCTTAGCGACCATAAGAATACACTTTAGCAGGTTCACTCTCAAATAGATTTCAGAAAAAAAATTTTTTTTTACATTGGGTCTGAGTTGGCAGAGTAGTGGCCTGAAATTCTGAATAAACCCAAAGAAAACTTCATTTAATGCACATAGTCTTTAAAAGATGTTTTTAAAAGATGTTAAAAGATTTCATGTTGGGAAAATATGGATAAAACCCCTGACTTCTGGTTTCTCTCTCTCTCTCTCTCTCTCCCTCTTTCTCTCTGACACACACAAACACACACACACAAACACACATACACATACACACACACACACACACACACAGACACACATACACACATTCTGAAGATTTTAATACCTTTGGTCCAGGAACAACAATGGGGGCATCAGCTACCCCTCTACAGAATTCTCCATGATCCTTATTTCTTCTGACATTGGGGCCCAGAAGAGAAGCCCCTTTACCATTAAAACTGTTCCAACAGCTGCTATACTGAGGACAGCTTATATTTACATGTGAACATAATACAATTTAAGAAAGAAATACAGACCCCACTTTAAAGCTGGTCGGGCATGCTTTAGTCACTTTTGTTGCCTAAGGACACCTGAGTGGATAGCCCTGGCCTAATCTAGCCCTAGCACCATTCAGGTAGAGCAACAATGGGTATAGACAAGGTTCAGGACCCCAGGATGCTGCTTGAACAGCCTGGCACAGGATGAAAGCCTATGTCAAGATGATGCATTCAGTAAAGGTGCAGATGCTCTGCTGAGGGGTTTGGAGTAAGAAAGGAGCACCATGGAATGATGTTATAGGAGGAAGTGACACCTAGATATAGATGAATCCAAAACTTAAAGGGATATCCTACATATACCACAAGCATCAATACAGCTGCTCTAGAAGAGACCAGTTCTAGGGAGGCTTCAGCCAATGGTGGACATGCCCTGCTCTGGAGTTTCAAGAATGTGCATTCATTCTCATTGAGGAAAGTCTCACAAGAAGACAGGTGCCCATGGGTAAATGAGAGGACCATGCCTGACCCCCTCCCCCAAAAGTCATCAGTCCCAGGAACTAGCCATATGTCACCAATTCCAGGAATGAGAAAAACATAAAATTCTCTACCCAATGAATAGCCTGGGGTATTCATACCACAAGAATGGAAAGGTATCTTATCTCGGGGCGGGACATCTGTGCTGGGCAGCCCACCAACCTAACATTCCTGAGGTCTATAGATAGCTCACTCAATATCTGTTATGTTAGTTAGCTAATCACTTTGTAACAAGCTTGCCCTTGCTGAATATCATCCAATCGTGTGACTGCTATGCTGGGAATTCTGGGTTTTTGCTCAAGCCCCTCCCCCCCAAAAAAAAACCTGCCATGTAGCTGCTTGGGGCTCTTCTCTCTGATCCACTGCATTGGTGACGATGGAGGGAGCGAGCTTAAGCCTGAATAAAGCCCTTTGCTCTTGCATACATGATCTGGCTCCTGGTAGTCTTTGGGGACCTTAAGATCTGGGCACAACATAAACATTCCACCTCTTCATTCTCTGCAACAGCTCTGTAGACATTTGAAGATGATTTCATCTGACTTCTGAAAACGCCCTATGACATTAAGCAAAGTTATCTAGACATCAACTAGATAACATACTATGGTCACTCTCTGGTTCTAGTAATCTTAGCCAGCAGGACAAAAGTGCAGGAAACCAGTTGACTTAAGTTTATTTGCTCTCTTTTTTTTCTCACAGTTCTGACAAGTGGGATGTCTAAGGTAAAGTGTGGGCAGACTGAGTATCTGGTGAGAGCTCAGTCCCCCACTTAGACTCAGCAACCTCTCTGTATCCTTCCACAGCAGAAGAAAAAACATAAAGCAAGTCTGAGCTTCCCTTAAGGACATATATGGTCTTATAAGGATCATTCATAAGGGCCTTGCGTCTATGATCTAGTCACTTTCAAGAGTCCCCACTGCCTATCTGCATCACAGTAAGGGATTGGGATTTATCATATAAATTCTGGGGAGACATAACATTCAGCCCACATCCACTGACCCTAGACATCACTGCTGACAACTGGAACTCAACCCAAATAAACAGCTCACAGAAGCCATTGTCCCTAGCTTTGCCTTAGGGGAACTCAGGCAAGACAGTGGGGGTTGAATGCAAATATCACTTCAGGTGGCACTTGGGGACAGAACTGCATTATCTCTATGCAAGGCTTCTTGGCAGAGACATACCTTGGAATAATTGGTTTCCTTGGTATTTTATCAAACAAACTCTTGTGAGTTTTAATTAAAGGATATTAGAAATGCCCTCAGAATGCCCTGCTCGGTGACTCATTGCCAAACAGCCGTTGAAACAGAATTATGAGCTTAGCACAGCTCAGGCATTAAGACTGAAGATTGTTTCTGTTTTGGGCTTTGTTTTAATGTTGAATTCAAAGTATTCTATAAATGTCTGATTGATTAAAATGGCCCAAGATTTTAGAGCTTGAAATCAAGATGAATCTAAGACTCATACCGAAGTCATTATGGGAGACATGGGTCCAAAACGTTACGGCTAAATCACATTTCCTCTTATGGCACTGTAAGTAAATTCATTTCCTATTGTCAGTTTCGCCTTTCCTGGTCACTTTAGTGACTAGCATCTACAATGTTCCCTTTGGGACTCCAGGGGTTTGGGCTTCTCCTCTGAAAGCTGTTTGTTTGTAGGATAGTATGGCTTTGGATAGTAAGTGAAGCCAGGTCTGGCACAGCACCCACTCTCTGAGTAGCCAACTGCTTTTCTTCTCTTTACTTCAGTTCCTCTGTCTATAAACAAGATACCCTAACAACAACACTAGGGAATAAAACACATGCATTTTGTTCTTCAACCCTAGGGTGTGAATTATTCAGCTTCCAGAAAATAGTCAACCAGCATCTATGTGACTATGCCCAGTGACCTGCACCGCATGCCTTCCAAACCAGCACACATCATGTTGTAGACACGCAAAATGGTGACCTCTCTCTCTTAGCCAAAGTTTCACAAATTTGTTTGTGTGTCTGGTAAGCTGCAGGCTTTCCTCTAAACACAATTCTATCTGGCAAGGACATTTCAGGATACCGAGAAGTCTCTAATACTGCCCCTTGTTTCCTTGCTGAAACCACCCCCTGCCTTTTGAAGGAAGGAGAGGAGGACCTCCCCTATCAGTGGACTTGGGGAGGAGCATGCGTGAAGAAGGAGGAGGGAGGGTGGGATTGGGAGGGGAGGAGGGAGGGGCTTATGGGGGGATACAAAGTGAATAAAGTGTAAAAAATAATAATAAAAATAATAATAAATTTATGTTTGCTTTGAAAGAAATTTCCCCCCCAAAGCTCTTGGTTTTGTAGTTTCAATTAATTAATTATTCAATCTGAAAAGCCCAGAAACATTTTTCCCCAAAATGCAAACACAGAACACTGGAAATGGCATGGTCCTCTGGATGGTGGTGTATGAGACTTGTGCCTCTAGGAGCCTCGCTTAGTTAGTCCCCTGACTCTACCTAGCAGCTCATGTCCAGTCTCAACACACTTGGGAATGAACAGCCGGTATTTTAATCTCACAGACTTGGCCTCAGGAAAATGTTCATATGCCCCCTCCAACATCTCTTAGGAAAAGAAGACCACAGATTCTTGCACAGTTCTCTCCTTGACTCTGGCTGCTGAAGATCTGAAGTCTGACAGTATATGGCAATGGGATTTCTGGACCCTCTCTTGTGAGGATGACATCTGACTAATCATCTGTAGGTGTCAAGACCTGGCTGACATCCAGACCTCTCCTTCTGCCTGGAACTCATTGGCCAAATGTGTCCTTTCAGCTCACATCTGTCCTCCAGGCTGGACACACACTGGGCACTAGCATGTTGGCAAGCTGTTCAACAATGTGTGGCCCAGCACATCAGAACTCTTAATTAGTTGACTAGCCTGAGGCTCATCTCTTGCAATCCTGTCCATCTTCAACAGCAAAGTTGTCCCTCGAGAAGTTTGGACACCTTTTATTAGACTTTATTGCATTACTAGGCATTTCATATTACATTTGTTTCTGTAACCATATGGGGTTTTATTATTATTATTTCACTTTCTGTTTGCTCCTGGTGTAGGGACATACAATTAGATTTTTACAGTAAATCTCTATGGTAACCACCTCTGTGCTAATGCGAAGTTGGAAGTAAGACAATCAGTGTTTGACTCCTCTGTCTAGTCTCTAATCTCTCACAGGAAGGTGAACTAAAGTCTCCTGGAAGCAGGAGAGACTTGGTAGATGGAGATGTGTGCTTTATGGTCATGAAGGATGTGCCTAGGTCCTGTGTCAACAGTTGGGCACAGAATAAGAGTCATATTTTCTTTTCCACTTTGTGTGTTAGTGCAGATGGGATACTCTGTTTTATTTTAATCTCAGTACAAGTAAATAGACACATGATACTGACTGGTGTGTGGGACCAGTTTAGAACACTGAGGTGGGGTATGCTAGAATACCAGTTTCCTTTCCAATACCCTCAGTAAAGCTCTTTATTGTTTACAATACTTTTCTGTACATTCCTATAAACCTTGTAGTTTTTTTCTTATTTACAAACAAGAATGTTTTCTTTAAGCCCTTTTCTATATCTGATTTTACACACATTTCTCTAGCTCAATGAAAAATGTAAGCATTTATAATGGCCATCCAAGGTTCTGCGCTGTTTCAACATTTAACCCTAAATATAATGTTGACTCTAAGTTCTTTCTAGATATCCGTTGTCAAATTAAGGAAACCCCATTTATTTGGTAATTTTTTTTCTTACAAATCAAAAAGGCATAACTTTTTTTGTGCATCTACTAAGATGATCATATGAGTCTATGACCGCATGATTTCTCCACCATCATACACAAACGACAGTTTCCCAAACAAATAGAAATTTATATTAAGTTATTTATATGATTTTCAACCATTTATGTCATTCCCAATTAAATTTGCCATGTTTTACTTGGGATGGTCGCATTATTATCATGATTGAAACTGGTCTGCTTCATATACTGTCATGCACAATGAAGTAATTTACTGTCATTTTTTTTTCAATTAGTGTGTGTGTATGTGTGTGTGTGTGTGTGTGTGTGCACGCGCATGCATGTACACACACACACGGGAGCTGTCAGGACTCTGGAAACTTGTGCACCACTTGAGGTAGTGCTAGAGTCCAAACTCCAGCACTCTGTTGTAGCGGTAAGCAGTTTTAACTGGTGAACCATCTCCCCGCCCCTTCCCCTTTTGTGTTCTGAATGAGTTGGTGATGGTTAGAATTACTTCCTGAGTATGGAACGGTATTCATCCATGACATTACTGCAGTTTATAGAATTTTCAAAGAGAAAGTTTTGAAAAATCATAGAAATGTCAGGCTTCCTCTATCTTTATGTGTAAAATTTTGTAACTAATACCTTCCTGAGAATTTGACCACTGTTTCTTTATTTTTGTCACAAAACCATTTGTGGTCATCTCCCTTTGTAAGACACAGAGAGGCTGTGTCATGATGTTTTTTTTCCATTCCTTATCTATCAAATTGTTGGGGGGTTGGTAAGTTTTATTATAGGGTAGTCAGAAGTATTTTCTTTAGATTCCTTGATTGACTATGTGCTTGATTGTATGTTGCAATCCCATCAACTTCTACTTCTTCCCTTTCATCTTCTCCATTCACTGTTTATTACACTTTTCAAATCCACCCTCCTTTCCTGAACCTTTTGATCAGCTATAGGGCAGTTTGTTTAAAGGTGTTACATTGAAGCGACCTGCATCTTCCCCTATAGTCTGCCATTTTTAAGCTGTTCTGGGCCACACCAGAAGAAGCACACAAAGGTGTCATTCTGTTCAATAACATATTTTACCACTCTGAGGCAATTAGTCCCAACTCATGCTAGTTTGTCTAATTCAACAGGACAGCATTAGCTTTTTAAAAACTTAATGTTAGCACATGATTATTTTCTGGATAATGTCTTAGGTAATACTATGATAATATATACAAGTTTCTTTAATCCGGCAGACAGTTCCTGGAAACTGGAATTTTTAGTTAACTTGAATTTAAGCAATTAATGACATGCTAAGTTTGGACCCGCATGTAAGTCTGCTTGTGTGCTGCTTGTCTGAACTTTTCTAGGTTTCCCAAGTCATTGGGGGGTGGGGGTGGGGGACTTTCTTCTCTTTTAGCAATTGTCATTCTATTCTTTTTGGCCGTTACTAGTTTTGAAAACTATGTACTGGTTTTCTGCTTTTGAATGAGCACATCTGAAATTGCACCATGTACCTTCAAGTTACTGAGATGTGCTATCAGTGTCATTACCCTCCTGACAGACAAATTGGGTAATTTATTGTGTAACATTTTAACTTAAATACATCTCTTTATACATTCAATTATACTTCTGTATTTTTTTCTTTTCTTCGTTTCAATGTTTTTTTAATTTTATTTTTATTAATTACAGTTTATTCACTTTGTATCCCAGCTGTAGCCCCCTCCCCCATCCTCGCCCAATCCCACTCCTTCCTTCTTCTCCTATGCCCTTCCCCCATCCAAATGATAGGGAGGTCCTCCTCCCCTTCCATCTGACCCTAGCCTATCAGATCTCATCAGGACTGGCTTCATTGTCTTCCTCTGTGGACTGTTAAGTCTGCTCCCCATCAGGGGAAGGTGATCAAAGAGCCAGCCACTGAATTCATGTCAGAGACAGCAACTGTTCTCTTTACTAGGAGACCCACTTGGATACTGAGCTGCCATGGGCTACTTCTTTGCAGAGATTCTAGGTTATATCCATGCATGGTCCTTGTTTGGAGTATCAGTCTCACAAAAGACCCCTGTGCCCAGATTTTTTGGTTCTGTTGCTCTCCTTGTGGAGCTCCTGTCCCCTCCAGGTCTTTCTATCTCCCACTTCTTTCATAAGATTCTCTGCACTCTGCCCAAAGTTTGGCTATGTGTCTCAGCATATGTTTTGATACCCTGCTGGGTAGAGTCTTTCAGAGGCCCTTTCTGGTGGGCTTCTGTCTTGTTTCCTGTTTTCTCTTTCTTCTGATGTCTGTCCCATTTTCCTTTCTGAATGAAGATTGAGCATCTTACACAGGGTCCTCCTTCTTGCTTAGCTTTTTTAGGTATACAGATTTTAGTATGTTTATCCTGTATTATATGTCTAGTATGCACTTATAAGTGAGTATATACCATGTGTGTCTTTCTCCTTCTGTGATACCTCACTCAGGATTATCTTTTCTAGATCCCACCATTTGCCTGAAAATTTCATGATTTCCTTGTTTTTAATTGCTGAGTAGTATTCCATTGTGTAAATGTACCACAATTTTTGTATCCATTCCTCTACTGAGGGACATTTGGGTTGTTTCCAGGTTCTGGCTATTACTAATAAAGCTGCTATGAACATGGTTGAGCAAATGTCCTTGTTGTGTACTTGAGCATCTTTTGGATATATGCCTAGGAGTGGTATAGCTGGATCTTGAGGTAGCACTATTACCTCAAGTGCAGACTGATTTCCAAAGTGGTTGTACAAGTTTACATTCCTACCAGCAATGGAGGAGGGTTCCTGTTTCTCCACATCCTCTCCAGCATGTGTTGTCATTTGAGTTTTTTATTTTAGCCATTCTGATGGGTATAAGGTGAAATTTCAGGGTCGTTTTGATTTGCATTTCCCTGATGACTGAGTATATGTTGAGCATGTCTTTAAGTGTTTCTCTGCCATTCGATATTCCTCTATTGAGAATTCTCTGTTTAGCTCTGTACCCCATTTTTTAATTGGATTACTTGATTTGTTGCTGTTTAACTTCTTATACTTCTATATTTTTAAAGTGTAGTGTTTTCTGAATTTTATTTTTATTTACTTCCCTTGTTATTTTTTTAAAGTGACAGGTATTCATATTTATTATTTAAAACCTGGTATCCTGGTACATGTAGACCACGTTCAAGGACTAGATGAAAACCTTGCCATTTCTTTATGTTAAGGATAGTCTAAGCCCTTTCTCCTATTTTGAACCACATCTAGTGTTGACTTCTTCCTCCCTCTAAAGTTTTCTGTAAGAGGCCACTTTTCTTCTCCTTGAGGTTTCTTCATTGAGGTTTTTCTTCAGTGAGGACCCAGTGGTATTCCAAATGGTTTCTATCTTTTACTGAATTTTAAAATTTAGTGTTGCTTTCATTTTTGAAAAGATTAATACAGAATTGTGAGTTCACAACTGTATTGTTTTCACATTGAAACTTCTATCACATTCTAACTTCTATCTTATTGCCAAAATAGCAGCTTCCCTAGACAGAGGACAGAAAACTATGTATGAGAGCCAAATCCAGCCTACAGCCCACTAAAATACTCATTTGTATACAGGCTGATGCAGTTATGACACTAGAATTAGAGATTTGAGCAGTTGTGACAACACCATAGGCCCTCAAGGCCAAGACCACTGGTTTTTGTTTCTCAAGAAATTGTGCTTATCTTTAGTCTAACAGGCCCTCCTTTCAATGCCAGTCATTCTCTCTGGCTTCTTTAAAGATTTTTTCCTTGCATTTTTTTTTTCATTTTTGCTCAAATATGCTTCTCTATTTGCTTACTTTTTTAATTTTTATTTTATATTAATTACAGTTTATTCGCCTTGTATACCAGCTCCCCTTCCCCCTCCCCTCCCAATCCCACCCTCCCTTCCTCATCTCCTCCTATGCCCCTCTCCAAGTCCAAAGATAGGGGAGGTCCTCCTCCCCTTCCTTCTCTTCCTTCTGACTCTAGTGTATCAGGTCTCATCAGGAGTGGCTGCATTGTCTTCCTCTGTGGTCTGGCAAGGTTGCTCCCCCATCCAGGGGAGGCGTTCAAAGAGCTAGCCACTAAGTTCATGTCAGAGACAGTCCTTGTTCCCCTTACTAGGGAACCCACTTGGATACTGAGCTGCCATGGGCTACATCTGTGCAGGGGTTCTAGGTTATATCCATGCATAGTCCTTGGTTGAAATATCAGTCTCACAAAAGACCCCTGTGCCCAGATATTTTGGTTCTGTTGGTATCATTGTGGAGCTCCTGTCCTCTCCAGGTCTTACTATCTCCCCTTTCTTTCCCAAGATTCTCTGCACTCTGTCCAAAGTTTGTTTATGAGTCTCATTCTCTGCTTTTATACAATGCTGGGTAGAGTCTTTCAGTGGCCCTCTGTGGTAGGCTCCTGTCCTGTTTCCTGTTTTCTCTTCTTCCAATGTCTGTCCTATTTGCCTTTCTGAGTGAGAATTGATCATCCTACCCAGGGTCTTCCTTCAAGTTCACCTTTTTTTAGGTGTCCAGATTTTTGTAGGTTTATCCTATATTATATGTCTAGTATCCACTTATTAGTGAGTATATACAGTGTGTGTCTTTCTGTTCTAAGATACCTCACTCATGATGATCTTTTCTAGTTCCCACCATTTGCCTGCAAATTTCATGATTTCCTTGTTTTAAATTGCTGAGTAGTATTCCATTGTGTAAAAGTACCACAATTTCTGTATCCGTTCCTCAACTAAAGGACATCTGGGTTGTTTCCAGGTTCTGGTTATTATGAATAAAGCTGCTATGAACATGGTTGAGCAAATGTCCTTGTTGTGTATTTGAGCATCTTTTGGATATATGCCTAGGAGTGTTATAGCTGGATCTTGAGGAAGCGCTATTCCTAATTGTCTGAGAAAGTGCCAAATTGATTTGCTTACTTTTAATGTATCCTATTTAAAATGTTTCAACTACTTCAAGTTTGTTGACTAATATCTGTTATCAATGTTTTTAATAATCCCGAATCACTATCTCTGCTAGCTCTCCATGAGTATAGAGGCAATCACCAGTACATATTTATTAATGCAATAATAAGTTATATCACTATTTCTGCAGACAGGGGACCCAGGAGGACCCCAGCTGTATAGCCCAGGATCAGGAATGTGTGTAAGTTTCTCCCACAGTCTGCTAAGTTTGTGAGACTAAGACGTGACGAGGGTCAGGAGATCCCCAATGGTGAATTCAAGTTGTTGTTGGTGGTAGGTGGAAAGCCTCAATTTCTCCTACAAGAGGCCTCTCCCTACCTTATGATGTTATTGTACCATAATGGTGGTATTTCACAGAGCAAGAAACTCGGTAGAGAAAGTGTTCAGCTAAAATTTAACCTCTCGTGTACAGGATCCTTCATTTCACATTGTGGTCCTGTTATAAGCAAGTTCCTAATCTACTCCACACTCCAGGATGAAGTGAAATTGGCTCCATCCAGCAGATGGAGGAATGTCAAAAGATACAGACACAGTTTTAAGTCCCTATATCATACTACTTTCCCTACTCCTATTACTATTTTTTCCTCCTCAATTAAGTACAGGTTAAGCTGTCTTTCTGTTACATTCAGTTATGTATTTTTCTCTCTCCTTTTTGCTCTCTATGATGCTATGGGTAATTTCCCTTAATCACTCTTCCAGGTTTTTAGTTCTTTCATCAGTCATATCTAATTGGCTGTTACTCTAACACTTAGGTTTCCATTTCAGTAATTCATCTATGTTTTCTTAACCCAAAAGTTAACTATTCATGTCTAAAGGCTCTACTTGATTCATTGCTTGCAAATAAATTCAATTTTGCATTATATTCATTTTATTACTACTACACTGTTTGTGTGTGTGTGTGTGTGTGTGTGTGTGTGTGTGTGTGTGTGTGTGT
>NW_026596326.1:2348039-2399452 GCF_907164565.1 Psammomys obesus | reverse complement strand
GTGTGTGTGTGTGTGTGTGTGTGTGTGTGTGTGTGTGTGTGTGTGTGGTGTATGTGTGTGTGTAAATGTGGGGTGGGACACACTTGCCTATATATGCACATATAGAGGCTGAAAGCCGAAGTTGACTTACGGTTTTATATCTCTCTCCACCTTATTCTTTAAATACAGGGTCTCACTGAACCTAGAATTTTCAGCTAGACTAGCAAATGAGTACCCAGAACCCACCTGTGTTTACCTCTCCCACAGCTCATCACTGGGTTTTAGACATATACCATTATACACAGTTTTTTTTTTCCATTGGTGTCGAGGATCATGGTCCAGTCTGAATGCTCGTACAGCCAAAACTTTCCCCATTGAGCCATCTCCCCAGTCCATATTATACTTCTTTAGACACAATCATAAATGCTGTTCTCAGACCTATCTCTTTTAATACCAGTTTCCTGTGCATCGGTATGCTTTTTTCTTCATTCTCCACTGGTTTCTAACCCTGGATCCTACTGTTCTTATGTGTCTAATCTTCACCCATACTCAACATTGTATTTAAAAACCCTCAGTCCCATAAATCTCCTGATACAGCAGTGTGAGTCCAGGAACTCTCTTGAAAGTTTTAAGATTAGAGACGGGTTTAGTCTCTTACTAATTGCTCCTCTCTCTCTCTCTCTCTCTCTCTCTCTCTCTCTCTCTCAATCTCCCTCTCTCCCTCATTCTCTCCCCTCATGCCTAGATTTTTACCTTTGCTCACCTTAACCAAATAACCTCCTGGGGGGGGCACAATAAATAGAACTAAGAGCCAGCGCAAGTCTTGATCTGTGGTCCTCATGTTCCTCTGCACCACACTCCATCACTCACTTGGTCTGCACAGTCACTGACCATGTCTGAAAGTGGTGATCATGATACCGTATTCTTCTTCAGTGACATAGCCCCCAGAGGAACATTCTGTTCCATAATATCAAGTCACATAAGAACTCTGACATGCCAGCAGAAGGCCAGCCCTCCAGTGCTCATGGCAGAAGCTCTGTCTTTTACTCTCCAGACTGACAAGGGACAGACATAAAAACCTTCACGTTGAGAACGAAGCGCCTTCTGCGTTAGTGCTGCCACCGCTGCAGAAATCTAACAGCACTGTCTATAAAAATCACAGGGCATTTTCCTCATGGTACACATCAGCAGGGCCTTTGACTGATATGCTGCATTGTTTTCAATCATGGCTTTATGAGTCACCCGTTAAATGTTGAAAAAAACCAAGCTATATATTTAGAACAGTAATTAGTCTGAATCAGCCTCTGCTCCTTATTCCCTGTTAAAGTTTTAAAGTAAACCAAGGGTGATGAATATTTAATGTACTGTACCTCATTGTCATCTGATGATAAGATTTGTTATAGGGTTATAAAATGTTATGTTAGCTTCTTACAGCACATCATTAATATTGTAAAATGTAGCTGGGCTCCCTGGCAGAACTGTCTGATAGAAAAACAATAGAAAGATAAGTGATATCAACCACTCTCTCCTAAGGCTTGGAAGACAAGCAGCCAAGTGCTGAAAAGAGGGATATGAGAGCTGGAGGCATTTACTACTTATTAAGCAGAAAAGGGGGGAGGGAAGCATAATAGAGGAAGCAAAAGAGAACAAGAAAAGAATTAAGCCAAGAAGAAAGAGCTTTAAAAAAATCAGAAAACAAAATGAAGAGGTGAAGAGGTGATTCATGGGCTGGAGAGATGGACAGCTGCTAAGAAAGTAACAGAGTATACCCCTCTTGAAGACAACTAGTTGTAAGAAGTCAAGGATCATATGGAAAGCGTGCAGGAATAAGTATTAAAAGGACTTTCATACACTTAAATTCTAGAATTTTATGTCTAGGGGGTATTGACTCCAAATATACATAAACAGCTTAGAAGGTGAGGCATGTTGGCAGGGAAATACTCAAAGTCTTTGTCTACCAGGATTAATCCAAAGTTTCTCTAAGAGCAGAGAACTTTGTATGTGTAATAAACACATTGGAGTTCATGACATTCATAACATCCAATAACTGGATTTCTGAGCCAGGGTTTTAAGGAGCATTTGCTGGTGTTGTGTAGCATGATAGCATGCACCGTACACAGTGCATATGATTGTTCAGAGACTTCAGTGAAGTCACATGACACTAGGTAGCAAGCGCTTCCAGAGTGCCTGATTCATTTTATAGCTCATTTTGAACTGAGTTTTTATTGTTTCACATTCAGGAAGCTTTCAGTGTTCCCAGATTTCTCACAATACGTGTGACTGTGATCCACAGTTTGAGAAGCTTTACTCCAAAGTGATAAGAAATATTTTTTCCTACAAACTTTTCAGACTGTGGGATTTAGCAATAGCAACAGAAAATAGACTGAGACAGAGGAAACACCTTTTATCATTAACAAAACACCTGATACCAAACTAAGTTTTTATTAAAAAAAAAAAAAAACAAACAAAAAACATAACACTAAATATGTCCATCTACCATTATTTTCCTCTGTGTATTTCTTTGTGACTTAGCCTCTACAGTTTATTGTCTGTAGAGTCCTATCCACTTCACTTTGTCTCATCTCTTCAGCACACCACATTGTCCTTTGTTGGAATGATACATATGCCCAAAGTCTGACACTATGGGCTTCTGCTTGTTTTCCATAAACCCTTCCAATATAAAACTAAAAATACTATTAGTAATAACACATACACCCTTGCTCTTGATAATTGCCCTTTTCTCAGCTTAATTGGAAGATCCCAATTCTGACACCAAAGTGTATAGCATAGGTGTTTCACTCCTATGTTTTACTATGTTTTACTCCATTCCTTACAGTCTCTAACTCATTAATGACCCTTCAAATAACTGATACTCTCCAATGAGTGAAAGATATGTGTCACTTGACCATAGTAACAGTCAACCAAAATCAGAGCATAAGCACCCTGCTAATCTGTTACCAGAGGAATGGGATAAATGTTAGATCTCTAAACCCATCAAAAGGAACCTGACAAACATCACAGTGCACATGGTCTTAAAGGGTGTGAACTTAGTATGAGTCAGTGTGAAGACAGACTTTCTGGGCATTGCTCTTCTCGTCTGTACCAATTGTGGGAGATAACTGGGAAATTACACAAGTCATGAACTTGGTGTGCTGGCTACAGCCTTACCTACTCAATAAACATGAGTGATGGCTAACAGTGGCAATGAAGGAAGACAAAGCCCATCCTCCCCCGCCCCCAGAGAACTCTTACAAGGCAAAGTCCAGACAGGAGCAGTAATATGCTGGGCAAGCACAGCACACTGTAGCAGAAACTGAAAATGGAACCAAAAATCTCATTTTTGTTGTAGGCTTTACGCAGTCCTTCCCATGCTTCTAGTCTAGCACTAGATATGTTGACATTAATGTAAAAAGAAGCATAAAGCACAGCCTTCAACGCCAAGCATTTATCTATTGAATATTTCAGGAATAAATGCAAACTTTAGACCATGAATAATATGCATTTGAGCAGCATTATAGAGCTCAAATGTTTCTTAAAAAGCTATTGAGACTAAAGGAATGTCTCTTCTAATATAATGTACATGAAAAAGGTAGAGAGTAAAATGTAGATATGAAAGGAGAAATGAATGCAGACCAAGATATATTATAACACTCCAATCTAATAACAAAGATTTGTATCTAACTCATGAGATTACAATTAATTTTCTTTCCCCATACTTTCCAATTTTTTCTATAAAGAAATGTGTTCCTTTTTAGAAAAGATCATTTTACTCTCACCAAAGAAATCTTATGTATAATAAGAGAAACTTCCATGCACGACAGCAACTAGAATGCATCTTTTAAAAATCTGTAACTGGGTCAGGCATGGAAGAGATTAGCAGAAGCCTCTCTGGCGCTAAGCATGCCCTATCTTCCAGGAATGAAGAGGGAGTTTTGGCATTTGCATGGAACATACACAATCTTCAGGCTGAATGAAGAGACCAAGGAGGAAGAGGGGCCTGGGGACTAGTTTTGTGAGATCCAGAGGCAAAGCAGCTAGAAAGAGAAGGATCAACTGAAATAAAAAGAACCCAAGTTCTACTAGATGCTAGAAGAATAAACAAGAGCTTAATGGGGGAAATACTGGGAACTTAGGGACCCTCCCACAGACCTCTCCTCTCTCCCATTCTTCCCATCCCACTTCCTTCTAAAAGAGTCCTAGTAATAATATATATATATAGTTTCTGAGGAAATCATTTAGTAAGATATGTAAGTAAGTAAGTAAGTAATCAAAGGACACATCCAAGGTCACTGTTGACTTCAAGGTCACTGTTGGTTTCCACATAAATGGCCAAGGATAAGGAAAAAAACATAGAAAATAAAAAGGAAAAAAGGCATTTGAATATCAGTGAGGGGTTTAACATACAAATAAAAGGAGCACTAGAAAATCCGCAGAAAGGGGGAAATTAAGAAAATAATTGGATTTAGAAATACCAACAAAAGGAGCAAAAATAAAACAAGAGATGGATGCTCCGTAAATTCAATGCTTTTCCAACAAGCTTTCTGTAGTGATTGAAAAGCTCATTCTAAACTTCATAAACAAATGCAAATATTTTAGAATAATCAGCAAGACACAACTGGAAGTCTCACAACATCCATGTCAAGACCTGTGCAGAAATGAGCGAATGCCAATCAAATGAGACCCAGCAAAGCACATGAAGACAGGTTTCTGTAACAACTCATTGTCTATGTTTGGGGATGTTGGTATTGTATAGGATCTAGGGAAAGCTTAGGAGTGCTCTAGGGAAGAAGACTATTGGTCTGGAACATTTGGAAGTGAGGCTTTTTTTTTGTTTTTGTTTTTGTTTTTTAATTTTGGTGGGGAGAAGGGGTAAAAGTCAACAGACAGCATACAAAAACATTTATATTCTGTAGTTGGTAGGACTAAAGGTGGTAGCTCTCACTGTAAGAGTTCTTCAACATGGCAGAAACCCCATGCTAAGTTCAGTTACAGAAAGGCTTTTGGGGGAAGACATACAAACATACACAAACTCCAAAACTGAAATATTGGGCTTTATCAAAAAAGAAATTACCATCCTTCGCAGTTTATTATTAAATAAGTAATAATTTAATGTATATACTAGGAGAATAAAGAATTCAGACTCCTAGTTTTACAAACATCAACGACTGGAGATGCAGACGTGGCTCAGCAGTTACAATACTTGCTGCTCATGCTGAGGATGTGACTTCAGTCCCCAGCACCCACACTGGGTAGCTCAGAACGGCCTATGACTCCAGCTCCAGTGGATACTCTTCTGGCTTCTTCTGGCACCTGAATACACTTAGCATACATATACATAGACACATAGACACACACACATGTATTCATGCACATATGCACACATATAACACACACATGAATTCATAAAAGCACCCACACATGTATACAAACACACACGTATACAAACACATGCATGCACAAACACACCTATATGCGCATGCGCACACACACACACACACACACACACACACATACATACACACACGGATTTAAAAAGAATATATCAACAACCAGATAAAGGACACAAGTAGATGAACGGTGTACCATCAGCCAGGTACCTAGACAAGGAAATTGCCCGAAATACATGAAATGAGCAATTAAAAATTCAAAACCATGGAGAAAAATATCTGCAAGGGAACCAACACACCAATGAAAGTCCCTGTCTGTAATCCTAGCACTTGGGAGCCAGGGGCAGGAAGATCAGAAGTTCAAGTCATGCTCAGCAGCGTAGTAAGTTCAAGGCCATCCTGGTACAAGAGAACCTGCCGCAGGTTCTCTTGGGGGAAAAGGTCAAATCTGTCATTGTAAACATGCATGGAATTCTCAAAGAATTAATAAAATGTTATGTTTTAAAATCAAGTATGTTAAAAAAAAATAAAATCTGTACTTCCCTCCAGAAAAATCTTAAAATCCCCAAAAACTATGAAAATAAGTAAATCACCTGAAAGTCTGTTTTTGTCATGATATGTAGTTTCATGCATAGTGTTATTTAAACATCTTGGCTAAAAATAAAGATAAATAAATCCTGGATGAATCCTGTATCTTCAACCACAAAAGAAGCTTTACACTCATCTACCGAGGGCAGTTCTATAGAGTTCTTTTATCACTGGGGGAAAGGGGGGGACTTGGGGCCACACACTGAGAGAGTATTTGGCTAATTTGAGGCCTTGGGTTTAATATGCAGAACTAAAATACAAAACATGGCAAACAGAAACAAAAAGAGCAAAGGGGGAAAAAAAAACTCAGAACAGAAGGAGAAATTGAAAACAGGGGCCCCCAATAGAACTTGAAGAAAATAAAAACAAAAATCAATCAAACAAACAAAAACCCCTGGAAGCCTTAGAGTTGTTCTGCATTGCTGGTTATTGTAGTTCTTGGGCATCAGACTTGGACAGGTCTGTTGTTTTCTTTCCTTCTTTGTAAGATTGCACAGAATCTGCCTTGTACCATGGGGACCCAATCAAAGAGGGGGCCTTCAGGTAAGAGCTGCACCAGGTTCTTTGGGTCTCGTGTCCAAAGCCTGTGGCTTCTTCAGCACTGGCAACTCACCTTCAAGTTCTGGAGAGCAACTGAGGGCAGAGAAATCCTGTATTCCCCTGACCAATGACTTAAAAGGAAGTTTCTAATCCCTCATAGCAGGGGGGGGGGGTTGTTGGGTAGTCTCCAGCACTTTGAGGTAGCAAGGAATGCATGCAATATTCTCAAAGAATTAATAAAAAAATGTTATATTTTAAAAATCAAATATGTTAAAAAATAAAATCTCTCTGGAACTATCCTCCGTAGAACAGTTAACTTGCCTTTTAGATGAGAGTAAAGCTTCTTTTTTAGTTTATGATTCGTGTTTCATCCAGGATTTCTTTATCTTTATTGTTTTATCCAAGATGTTTACATAACACTATTCCTAAAGCTGCATATCATGACAAAAACAGGTGTTCCAGTGATTTACTTATTTTCAAAATTTTGGGATATTTTAAGATTTTCCCATGTGGGAAGTTTTTATGTAAACTCTATATGTGAATGTATTTACATAGATATATTTGTATTATATACTATTTTAGGTAAATAAATAATAGTAGTATTATTTGTTTTATATTATTTATATTAATAGTAATAGAGTATCTTCATGAAATTTCAGACATCCTTAGTGTTGTTTTTGTTTTCCCTCCCTAAGTAGCATAGACCATTGTCATTAAGCATATTGAGAAGGTAATTAGAGAGCTGTCTTTTAAAAAGTAGCCAGAACGTGTAGCAATCCCAGTCAAGTTTATCTGACTTTGAAAGAGGAAAAAATAACATCTACATTATTGGGAAATTAAAAGGTGGCAGTCACCTTAGATGAAAGCAAACATTTAATCATTAAAATCAACAAGCATCGAGAAAAGGAGAAAAATGAAAGACTGGTAACATTCATGGCTATCGTTTTAACATGGAATTCAGCAATGCTTCAAAATGATTCTTAGGGCTATGTTGGAGTGATTCCAAGAATGCATAGATTTTTAAGCTTGTAAATACTGCAACATATCACATCATTACAAAAAAATAAAAATAAAAATAAAAAGAAGCCCATGCTTTCCAGTCTTTAAACCAGTGGTTCTCAGAATTGACATTCATGAGAATTATCTGGTGAGGGCCGTCCTTCTTTGGATTCTGATTTTATTTATCCAGTAACAGCCTTGATATCAACCTTTCTTAACATTCTTGGAATCTATAACAACAACCAGGGATAAGCACTGGTAGTGTAAACTGAAGATTTTTTGAGAACTGGAAATTGAGGGAAACTCTTCACACTTAGTATTTATACTGCTACATACTGCCCCCACTGGTGAATTGCATAAACTCCCCTGACCGGCTTACTAGGATGTGCATAGAGGTGCCTGCTCTCATGGTTACAAGATGCTCTGGAGGGTTCCACAATGCAATATGATCAAACTTTCAGATATTAGAAAGCTTTTTTTTAAATTACTGAATTTAATTTTTTAAATGTGGAAGTGCGGTTACATATCAAATAAATAAGCAGAAATGGTTGCTTAAAGCTCCAAGCCATTAAGAGGGTAATGATAAAATTCTCTCTTCACATCGGCAACAAGAACTTTAGGATGTGAAAATATTAAATAAGAGAACAAAAGATTCGAATGGAAATGTATGATTTTATTGTAACTTTAAAGATTTTTATTTTTAAGTAAAAATGGGTGTGTGTGTGGGGGGGGTATCATTGTGAGCATGAATGTGATGCCTGAGGATATGAGAAAGAAGCATCAGTTCCCCTGGAGCTGGAGTTACCCACAGTTGTAAGCAGCTCCTGTACGGGACAGGAACCGAACTCAGGTCCTCTACAAGAGCTGCAAGCTTTCTTAATCACTAAGCCATCTCTCCAGCCCCATGGAGCAGGTTCTCAACCTTCCTAAGACTTCAACCCTTTAATACAGTTCCTCATTTTGTGATGAACCTCAACCATAAAACTATCTTTGGTGCTACTTTATAATTCTAATTTTGCTACTGTTATGAATCATAATGCAAATATCTACGCTACCTGAGAGTCTTGGGCAACCCCTGTGAAAGGGTCATTCAACTCCCACTGGGGTAGGGACCTAAAGGTTGAAAACTGCTGCCAAAGAAGGTAAGAACAAAAACAAAAGTGTATACTTCTTTTCTCTTTTAAGAAAAAAAAATGGTAACTAGCTACAGGAAGTTTGATTCATCAGATAAATTTAATTTTTATCTATAAAATTAATAAAGGGTGCTAAATTCTTGACAATAATAAGATTTTTTAAAAGAACCAGTGACTCGTGTTAAATATCAGCATCCTGTGCAGCCTTGGTAATAAAATCAGTGTGTGGGATTGACAGAGGAACAAGAAAGCACACAAATGCAAATGAAAGGAAAGGCTAAAAATAAATTGCAGAATATTTGAGTATGATACAGCAAGTTTAATGTCAGAGTTGAAAGGACCCACATTTGTTTTAAATGGTATCAACACAAATGGACATCATTTAGGGAAGAAAAAAAATGGACCACTGACTTTCAGAATGAAGAGTGAGAGAGAGAGATTACAGGAGGAATATGCAGGGTCTAAGTAAAGCTAGGTAACCGGATAAAAGTCACAGTGAAGGCTTATCTATTCAGGAATAGAAAGTAGGGAGCTTTCAAAATGCAATTATGCTTTGGGGAGATGGCTGAACTGGCAAAGCCCCTGCCACCCAAGCGAAAGGACTGGAGTTCATATCCACATGAAAAGGCCAAGATGATAACAGGCTCTGCAATCCCAGGACTCTGGGAAAGAAATGGGAGGGGGAGAGAAACGAACACCCAGAAGCTAATGGACAAGGTAGCCAATGAGACCCTGTCTCAAATCAAAGTGGAAGGCAGGAACTGACACGTAGGTCTGCCTTCTAATCTACACACACACACACACACACACACACACACACACACACACCCCTATCATGGAAGAGTTCAGATACGGTCTTGATCTTGTTTGTCCTGCTCTAACAGAACAAAATGGTGCTTACGCAGAAAAGTATCTATTACTCATGGCTTTGGAGGTCAGAAAGTCCAAGTTCAAAATGCTGATATGCTTGGTGCCTAGTGAAGATCTACCTTCTACTTCACAGAGTGGCTGCCCTTTTGCTTTGAAATCCATGGCAAACTGAGCAAATGAACACTCGGGGAATCATGTCCCTAAGGATATGGATCTCCTTGTTACAGCCACAGTTCCCGGAAACGCATCTCTAAACACCGTCACACTAGGGATTGAGTTTTAACATACCCATTTCTGGAGATCCAAAATTCCAGTCCCTAGAAGGCACTATAAATAGATTATAATGCTGACTAGTAAAAGTCAGTGCCTATCAGTGTACTTTTTTGTTGTTGCTAAGCCTCATTCAAATTGACAAGAAGGAACTTTGCCAAGAAAAAACTAATCTCTGTTATAAACTGGAATTCACAGAATAAATCCAAGGAGCAACAGAACGTAGAAAAGGGTTGAATGCACAAGTGTTCATGAAATGGGGACTAATTCAGTAATCATGATTTTATAAATATGAGGCTGGCAAAAGAAAAATAACAACTGCCAGTGGTGACATGGGAAGGAAAAGCCTCTTGGTACATTGCTGGTAAAACAAAAATTGCTACTAGCTCATTTTTAGAATACATTGTAATAACATTTATTAAAATTAAAAATGCATATACTCTTGACTCGGCAGTTCTACTCTGGAGGATTTAGTCCCAGGAATAAAATTCTTGGTACAGAAAGATATATAGTTATACATTTAAAGGATGCTTGATGTGACATTGTTAGACATGGCAGCGAATGAGAGAAAGGAGGAGGGAAGGAGCGAGTGGGGAGGGAACAAATGAGGAAAAGAACTATAGCGATACAGCTATACATATAGGTGATTGGATATGTAGACACATATATACACACATGCAAATATACACACATAGAGTCACTCAGACAGACAGACAGACAGACTTTGAAAAACCCAAAGTCAGAACAAAAATTTAATGACCCCTGTTTGGAGAAGAGAAAATGAAACTTACAATCATTTGCAACCTAAATGGTATGGTGTCAGGGAAACTCATAAATTAGAACTTCCGGAAGGTTTGTTTGAGCGGCAGGAAGCATAAGAGTGTTTCACATCAGCATCCTTTGTATAACACGTCCCATTTATAACACTCATCCCATGAAGAGGTAACGATGGTAGAAACATTTCAGGCTTCATTTCTGCTTCTCAAGGGTGAAGGGTGAACAACAACAAAACAAGGTCATCTTTTATTTTTTTATTTTTTTATTTTTTCTCAATATCCTTGGTCTAATTGACCAGCACTGGAACACTTATCTATATTCCAACCTCAAGTGTTTGCAAAGGTATTTCCCAGTAAAAATAAAAATTTAAAATCTAAGTTTTGAAGCCCCTGTTAGTAAAGTAAGGCTTCGGGAAGCTTATTTCTCTAATTATAAAATGTTATAATGATACTCTTGCATTCTATTACCTTGTAAGTCAATAAATCACTCTATAATCTTCATAAGTCAATAACAAAACTACATTTTTATGTAAGAAGTGGGAAATAGTAAGAGCTGGAGGGAACGGGAACTCCACAAGCAGAGCAACAGAACAAGATAATTTGAACACAGGGAACTTCCCAGAGACTCCTACTCCAACCAAGGACTATTTGTGGAGATGACCTGGAACCCCTGCACAGGTGTAGCCCATGGCAGTTCAGTGTCCAAGTGGGTTACATAGTAATGGGAAGAGGGACTGCCTCTGACATAATCTGATTGGCCTGCTCTTTGATCACTTCCCCCTGGGGGGGAGCAGCCTTACCAGGCCACAGTAGAGGACAATGCAGCCACTTTTGATGAGAACTGATAGACTAAGATCAGAAAGAAGGAGAGGAGGACCTCCCCTAACAGTGGACTTGGGGAGTGGCATGCATGCAGAAAGGGGAGGGAGGGTGGGATTGGCAGGGGAGGAGGGAGGGGCTTATGGGGGGATACAAAATGAATAAAGTGTAATTAATAAAAAATAAATAAAAGATTTAAAAAAAAATGCATGTGTGCTTTTGTCTAGGATTACATGAAAACAAGGGGTAATGCAGACACACACACTAGGTTTTCACGTACATTTCCTCAAGAAATACAAATAGAGAGAACATGAAAAAGAAAGACAGTCATGGCCCACAGGATCAACTATGCAGGGCTCATAGGGGCTCAGAGAAACTGAAACAACAAATATGGACCTTGTATGGGTCTGAGCTAGGTCTTCTGCATAGACCTTACGGTTGTATAGCTTGGTGTTCTTGTGGGACCCCTTGCAATGTGAGTGCATTGTGAGTGGGGAGTGCCCCTGACTCTTTTATCTGCTATTAGGACCTCTTCCTCCTACTGGGTTGTCACATCCAGATAGAACACCAGGCTTTATGCCTAGTCTTATTCTATCTTGTTGCACCATGTTTGGGAGGCTTGCTTTTTTTGAAGGGAAGCAGGAGTAGTTGATCTGAGGGACTGGGGGGATGGGAGAAGAGACTGGGAGACATGGAGAGAAAGGAAACTGGCCTCAGAATAGAATGTATGAGAGAAGAATAAAAGTTAAAAATAATATAGAACACAAAGAGAATTTAACACCTCCACCCCAACAAATAAATGCTGACAAGGACGAGGGGATAGAGGATATATCATTCACTGTTGGCAGAAGTATAAACTAATGCAGCCACATTGGAAATCAACGTGAAGGTTGTTCAATGCAATCAGCTGTTCATCAACAGGTAGCCAGATCATTGATTAGAAGCTTGTCAACAAATGAAAAAAAAAAATGATACATATACACAATGGAATTTCACTTAGCCATAAAGAAAAATGAAATTATTAAATATGCAAGAAAAATAAGTACAACTAGAAAATATTATATTGAATGAGATAACACAAGCTCAAAAAAAAAAGAAAGGCTAAACCAATTATTAACTGTCATGATTATATGCACACATTCAAATAAAATAATCCTTAATGTGCTAGTCGTATAATTAGCTTAAAATAGTAATTTATACCACAGTATGGTACCATCTTTATTTCCTTAAAACATGCAGCATGCAGGTGTTTGTCTGAAAAATATATATATACAGTATTCACTGAGCTTTCATTGTGTGCCATTCACATTTTTACAAATGACGTACACCCTAGAATTATATCAAAAACACTCAGCGATAAACAGTGTTTTCTCCATTGTTATGCTGTTTAAGGAGCAGTGTTTAATACCTGATCACACACACACACACACACACACACACACACACACACACACACAAAAACAAAACAGAAAGAACATACAACTACATATGTCACATGAACACTGCTTACAAGTGGGAGTGGCAAAGGGAACACAAATATTCCCTTTATTCACTCTAAGTACTTTCACTATTTTCTGTGAGTTTCTTCTCTGTAAACAAGTGAGGTTTTTGTTTTTGTTTTTGTTTTTGTTTTTAGTTTAACCAATACTTAAACACAGAAAAGAAGCAATTTTCCTTGTCTTTTCTGTATCCTTTCTGAATTTAAACCTAAGCCCCTCCTCTGTATATGTACCTTTAGCTTTACTTCTGTCTCAGAACATCATTCTGTTTCCTTAGTCTTACTTCTTATCTTCAAAGTAAAATAAATTTTATCACCTATCTTTTCTCTGACACACACACACACACACACACACACACACACACCAGGGAGACAAGGAGGCAAGCTGTCTAGGCAAGCTTACAGAGGATTACAGGTGTCAGCGAAATGCATTTTGATGTGAAGCCGATCTCAAAGCAAACTCTCAAGGATGTAACCATCAAGTATTGTTGAGGAAGGCGATCAAGGACTGTGCCTGGGGTACCATCGGATAGAATTTATGGTCATCCCTGAGTAAAAGGAAACAGAATGCAGGTAGTAGATTTGTATGCCTTCAAAATCAAGTGGATGCCTTCAAAGTCCTGTTATTAAAGAGAGATGGAATGTTGCTCTCCAGTGTCAAATCCCACAACCTTCTGAAGAAAAATTTGGCTCAGAGACAGAAAATCTTTTCAGCCTCTTAAGTCACCGGCTCCTGCCTCCTCTTACCCTTTGCCTCTGAGCTTGTCCCAGGCACCAGTTGGAAATGTGATCTCAGCAGTGGATTAGGCACAGCCAGGCTTTCATGCTTAAACCTTGAGCATTAACGGGTCAGCAAAGCCAGGTTTTCCCATTAGAGCTACAGAACTTCCTAGTCCCAAGTATTGATTAAGCTCCCAAGTCTGAAAGGCCTAAAGAATGCTTGCCGCTGGCCATCAACAAGGGACCACATCTTATGGAGGATCAAGGGTCTAGAAAACAGCCAGGGAAACAGCCTGGGGCAAACTAGTAGCATTTCTCACATACTCCTGAGTCTAAAGGAAAAATACATATATATGAAAGAGCATAATAATGAAACATTTAAGGGAAACAATAACCATTAAATGCAAGGCAGTTTTTAAAAGACTCCACCAAAAATAAGAGTGACAATTTTATGATCCACTTAATAATTTGCATGAATATTCATAAAGGTTGCTCACTTAACCTCAACTCAGTCTTATTATCATAATAAAAATGTGTGGAGACAGTCTTACCCGTGGTCATCTTGGTTTCAAAACTTTTATGATTTGCTTGAAGACGTGGAGTGAGATTTAACCCTTGGTTAGCACACTTACATATGTATATTTTCCTTTGTACATTTTACATGGAAATTTTATGAATTCTCAAAAGACCATGGAAAGGGGGACTTGGAGAAAGGAGGAAAATCTCATCAAAGAGTAACAAAGTTTCACTAGTTTAGGGTGAGAATGAGCTGTAGGACTGGGAAGGAGAATAAACATGACTCAGCACATCTCAGGGATGGTAGGACCCTGGGTTACCAAGTCACAGTTCCCTGCTTGTCAACTGCTGTACTGCTTCAAGTTCCTCTTCCTACCTTGTACCCTTGTAAACTTATTCTCAGATAATTCATAATCTTTACTGACAGATAAAAGGAGCAGATCTATGAGGTTTAAGTTTCAAACTACTCCAGGCCTGATTGGCTTTGACCTGTCACTAATTGAACATTGCCTAAGAAATATGCCTGCAGAAGCCAGTGCAAGGATCCAGGTTCATTCTGACACACTCAATTAGTTGTGTCTGAGGTGAAGAAGGCCCTGCCCACCACTCTGCCTATTCCCATCGCAGCACCTGTCAGGAGCCAAGAGAGAAGCTTTTTACACCCCTCCCCTTCTCTGAACACCAACAAGGAAGGAGAAGGAATTAAACAAAAGCATCTGAGAAAAGAAATAGCTTTCAAAAACAAGGCAGACATTCTGACTTAAAACAGTGGGTGTGTGGTTTTTATTTTTATTTACTTGTTTTTATTTTTTTAATTGTGTATTTATGTATATTTGTGGATAGATGGATGTGTGGATGCATGGGTGAATGCATGGATGAATGCATGTACATGTGAATGCATGTACATGTGAATGCAGAAGAGTGTATTGGATCCTCTGACTGACACTGGTTTGGGGAATGGACTTGGGTCTCCTGCAAGAGAAGTGTTCACTACTACCCTCAAACCTATCTTGTTAGTCTCTGTATTCAGATTTTAATACTTCACTTTCGGGCACGCTTAGATTTATAGCAAAATTAAAAGTAAAGGCACAGAGATGTCCCATACACCCTCTGTCCCCACAAGAATAAGCAACTGTGAGCACTGTGCTGTCTTCACTGCCCTCAGATCCCTTGTGCTTCACCTGTCCTCATACCCCTGCACCATGCTTTGCCTGCTACGATAGAGTATAACCTCAGACTATGAGCCAAAATCAACCCTTCTTTAAGTTGTTTTTGCTATGTGTTTTTTATTGCAGAAATAAGAAAAGTGATTAATACAGCTTCCCTGACATTTTATAGTTCAGCTTGTCCCTGCTGGAAAATGAACAATTTTCTGTGTCTTGGGTCAAATACACATCCTTATTTCCTTATAAAAAGTCCCTCTATCTTTAAGCCATGTGTTATCTTTTAGTTTCTTGCTATCAGAATAATTCCAGAATAAGATAAATAGCTTTAGTAAACCTCAGGACACAAGCTCATGGCCGGGTGGATAAAAGCAGAGTGCCAACAATATGGAGTCCGAGTAACAAGCAGCATCGTTTGACACAGAGGAACTAGAGGCTTTCACATCAATCTCTTTTACAGGAGCTTTATCATCAGAAGCTGTAGGGGTACTGATACAAGTATTTGCCAACTCGGGAAAACAAGTAACGATCAGTAGAGTTCTAGAACATTCAGTTCCATAGACATTCAATGCTACTCCACAGCCTATGTTGGGTGGTGAAGCATGACCCAGCTCTACTCTCTTACAAGGCCAGCACTGTGAAGGAGGGGATAATCATCTCTACCTTTGACAGCATATGAGTGGTGAGTGGTGAATGGTTACCACAATTAAGAAGGTGCACAACTTTAGTCCTAGCACTTAGGAGGCACAGGTAGGCAGATCTTTGAGTTCGAAGTCAGCCTGGTCTATAAATAAAGTCTCAGGAAAGCCAGATCTACACAAAGAAGCCCTGTCTTGGAAAACAAAATAAAACAAGACAAAACAAAAAACAAGTAAGAAAGGACGCCGGTGTCATTTATATGATGAGCCTCCAGTCCTGGGCAGTGAAGAATCTCAGAGGTCAGTGATTAGAGTGCTTCATAGTTGGCTCAGGCAAAACCTCAGCAGGTAAGTGGGAAAGTGATAGAGACTGTCCTGGGGTGGATCCTGACATAGCTGTTTCTGTGTCAGGAGCAGAGAACAGTCATCCAGCATCATTAGCTTGAGCATCTTACAGTGACTGATAATAAACTGAGCTTCTATGACAAAGAGAAAAGACTGAAATATTCTTACCCTGAAAAAGTAGAATTTATTTAAACCAGCTCCATTAACTCTATTCTGACCAGATTAAAGGATAGCTCAATGCAATGAATAACTGTATATAAATGGAAACACAGTAGAGAACTTAGCACAGTGGCTAAATGCTTGGGCTCTGGGGTCAGAGTCATCAGGGTTACTTGGGTTTTGCTTATCAGCTGTGACCTTGTAGAGTTCCCCCTAAGTTTGAGAAATGGGTATATGTCAGTATCTCTCCCCAATGAACTGTTAAAGATTTCAGAGAAGAAAAATGCTATAAAAAAATGCTTAGTAATGTGCCTAGGACAACATCCTCAAGAAATGTTATTAATAACTATGGAAACAATTTTGAAATCATTTTGTCACACATCACAAATCTAAGAGATTCATGTGCTTTTATATGCCCTAATGAAATGTTTGTTATTTGGGCCTACTTATCAAATTTAAAGTTGGTGAGATACTGAGAAAAAATACTCAATGAAATGCATGAGATTCCAAATGATCTCAACTAGCAGAGAGGATAATTCAGCTCTAAGATAATTAAATTGAATTCTGGTAACTCATTCTATTTTAGGCATCACACTGAGCTTAGAGTACATACGGGTGATTACAAAGGCATCCTTTCCCTCAATGAACTCAAATTCTAGTCTGCAAGAGACAAATATACCAAAGAAGATAATCTTTCCACAGAAGCAAAGCCATGTCCATCAAGAAGAGTATGCAATCTTCCATAGGATGGGAATGCACAGACAGCTGAAGGAGTGTCAATGTCACCTTTGCTGGACTGACTAGAGACAGAGGAAAGACAAGATACAGAGGAGCAAAACATTAACAATTATGACTTATAATAGAAGGAGAGAATGATGAATGGAAGAAGAAAAAGGTGGAGAAATTCAAGCTGACCACTGTGCAGGGAATAAAGGCTATCAGAGTTCATTTTTGCCTGAATCAAACAAGGGTGCTGGGATTCCATTCCTTAAGATTCTCCTCTTTTTACAAAGAATACCCATATTCTTCTTAACAACTTGTATTGCAGGGCTTCTAGACTTCTGCAGGCATTTGAAAATACTGTGTCAATATCCCTAAAGTGAAGAGTATTCTGCTAACGGAAATTGCCTTACACACTGGTCAAGTAAACAACCAACATCCATGACCCATCTACTCTGCTGTCTGTTGAGAGAATTATCATTTGTTGTAGCTGAGTTGTTTATTTACCTTTAGTTTGATGTAAAGTATGGCTTCCTTTCATTCAATCTATATGGCAGCCTTTGTATTTTAAGACTATTATCTTGATTAACTTTAATTCCCCTATGCTTTACTAAGGCAGAATTTAACACAACATGAAAAAATAATCACTAGCCATAGCAGTCACATAGCCATAGCCTAAGAAAAGAACTAACAAGAATCGGAGTCCAATTGAGCCATCCAAATAGCAGCTAACATATATTTACCACTTTTTCAAGAGTTTCAGCCTGTGCAGGCGTGCCTGTCCTGGAAGCTACTTTCTCTTGGGCAAGGCAGTAGTGTTTGTTCTGTTACTGGCCACATCTGTCAGTAATCTGTAAAGGTAATTCTCATCCTTACATCTCAGAGTCTGACAAAAAAACATTACCCACAATGTTCAGTTCCTCACGTAAGCAAAGTGTAAATGCTCCTTACTTCATATTAGTGGTACCTTGGAGGCTGGGGATTTTCAGACTGAAATTCAGATTGCCTTAAAAGTTTATATTCTACTAACTTCACGACTCTTTTTCTGGCTGGACTTGCCTCTATACCACCTCTGTGATACCTAGGAAATGGTTTCATGAAGCCCCTTGTTCCAGTTACCTGTTGCTGTATAGCAAAACACACCTGACCTCACTTACACAAAGAAATAGCTTCTGAGGCCTGTAGTTTGGGAACGTAGGCACAGAGCAACAGAGAAGATTTGCCTCTGTCCTGCAATGCCTGAGGGTCTCTGTGGGGAAATCATGAACAGCAAGGGTGGCTGAATGAATTGTCTGCTTGAAAGCCTGGCTTTCATGTGGGCACTGGGAATCCAAACTCAGATCCTCCTACTTGGCAAGCACTTTACCAACTAAGGCACCTCCTCATCCCCGGCATTGTCTTTTCTCACCTAATTTCAGAAGCCATCTTCCATCATATTTTTTTGCTACTGGAATCTGTCATAATACTGACTGTCCTCGTTTAAGTGGAAAACATAAACTCCCCTCCCCCACTTCTCAATGGAAAAAAAAGCCAAAGAATTTACAGCTGCCTTCTAAAGTTGCCACATCCCCTGTGGAATTCATGTTAAATTTGAATTAGAATAAACAAGGTGCTATTGGGGACTTCCCTCTGAATTTTCTGGCTCTGGAGTATGTATCTGTGAAGCTTACAAACTGGCTCAGGAGCTTCTAAGCACCACAGGGGATGGGCAGATGAAAATCAAAGCTTCCAGGAAGATTTTTTTGTGGAGCCAAAAGCACAAATGTCTTTGGAGTAGAACAAAAACAGACATCTCAGATACATGCTGCTTCCTCTACCTAACCTTAGGGCTCTAAGACTGCACTCTGCAGCACTCCAGTCTCTGGAGAAAACTCCTTGATCAGACTCAATTTCTTGGACACTGAGCTCTAATCCAGTGAACTCTGAATGTGTTCTGCGAGTCTCAGGGTGACCTATGCTGCTAATTAGTTAGACTTCTCCTCCTGCTCACCTGGGAACTGTAAACTGCTGGAGCCTGAGCAGGGGGGCACAGGAAGGAAACAGTGGCTGTGCTTCCCACAGAGACCTATCAAGTTCCATGACTGAGCAGCAGAGGAAGGAAAGGGAAGCAACCTCCACAAGAGAATTCGGATTCTAAAGGAAGCATCTACTCTTAGCTGACTAGAGAACAGTTACTTCACCAACCACCCACTCATTGCTCTTCACTGCACATCAGCAAGGACCGAGGTGGTTAGAACCATCACTCAGCCCTGTGTTTCTGTGGGAAGGGTATGGTGTTAGGCATGTGTATTATGATGTACCATAGCATCCAAAATGAGGGTGTTGGTCAAGCTGTGGATCATTCCTTTGTCTACCTCGAGATGCCATGATCACAAGTTCAGAAATGTTGACACTTTCATCCAAAAGCTGAAGGCAGAGCTTGCATTTACATTTACACACCCAAGTACACCCTTGTCTTTCCAGAAAGCCCCATGGTCCTGAACAGGGAAAAGATATAAGGATGTTATATGATGGCTGGTCAGTCTCCGTAATAGTAGTTAACAATGGATAATAAGGTTCACTTAGCTCTTAATAAAAAGGGCTTAGTAAGCATCATCTCATCCTTCCAACCATCCCATTTACACATAGAGAAACTAAGACTCAGAGAAGTGAAGCGATACATCCAAATTAGAGTGTTTAGAGGTGATGGAGCCTGGATTTGAGTCTGTATAGTAATAGGTTCAGTCCTACAATTTTTGAATTGTAATAGTTAATGAAGTCTTTGAGGATTGCATACAATATATTTTAGATATAATCATTCTCTTGTCTTCTCCTAGATCCATGCTCTACTCTTCCATCCCCTCCCAACTTAAAAAAAAAATAACTCAACTAATCAAATTTGTGATGCCCATGTACTCATAAGTATGGGGCAATCCACTGGAGCATGGTTGGCCTACCATGGGCCATACCCTTAGAAAATACTGACTCTACATCCCCAAGAAGGCATCAGCTGTCAAAAAGTCCTCAGGCTCCACCCTACTCCATGCTAGAATATCAACTAGCTTGATCTTGTTGCAGGTCTTATACAGTCAACTAGGACTTCTGTGGGTTCATCAGTACAATAGTTCTGTATACTAAAAAGACACTCTTACTCTGAGATCTTCCTCAATATCTGGCTCTTACATTCTTTTCACCGCATCTCCTGAGACAAGGACCTACAAGTTTAACTATTAGTCAGTGCTGCCTCTGCTCAAGAGCATACGTGAGACTATCACAAACAGTAAGGCAGACGCATTAGAGCACAGATAAAGTGCAAGGGAGAGGAGTTTCTAAAAACACTATGAGCAGAAAGAGAAGGATAATTCATGGAACACATGGGATCTGAGGAGCAGTGAAACTGAGCAATGTAAATAGATATCATTAGGTGTTTGCCAAAACCCATCAAGTGTTCAATATCAACAATAGACCCTTACGCAAACTATGGAGTTTAAATGATTGTGGTGCCTTAATGTAAATTCATCAATTGTAAAATACAATCTACCACACTAATGAAAGGGGTAATCGTAAAAGAGGAGGAGGGGGAGGAAAAGAAGAGTAAGACCTCTAAGAGAACTGTCTACATGTGTGGCTCAACCATGAAGCTAAACAACTATAAAAGGTGAGGTCTATAAAAAGGGAACAGAACTAGGCAAGGCTCCTTAAAATTAGAATCATGTTTGGGTTTTTTTGTTTGTTTGCTTGTTTGTTTTCTTGCTTGCTTGCTTACTATGGAAGCCCCTGGCAACAGCAACAGTTACAGGAAGATCTAAGACAGAAAAGGAGTTGTTGTCCGAGCTGTGCTCTGCAACGTGAGAATTCCCAACTTTACCTCTGTGTTCCCCATCTATGCAAAAGGAGCAGGGAGGGTCAGCAGAATGACACATGGGCACACAAGATTTCAGCCATGGAATCAGAACGGGAAACAAGTAGTACAGAATTAAACCGATGATTAGACAGACATGCACCTTCACCCCAAATCAAGTGTTCCCGGCCGTGACAGTGAGGAAAAGGCACCATCTCCAAGTACACTGCAATTTCTTTACAACATATATCCAATGTCATTTTTTTCCAACCTACTAAGCAAATACATGACAAATACACAATAAGAAAGTCTTGTCCCCATTTTGCACAAAGCTACTGAGGGCTAAAGAGTATAAGTACTTGCTAAAAATCAATAGCCTGGTAAACAACAGAAAACTCAAACAATTATTCTAGCTACTAGCTCTTTGTGTCTTTACAAAGATTGCAAAGCTAGAGTTGAGACTCTTCAGGAATTTGTTCAATACCATAGAATCCCTCTGTCATCCTTACTGGCTAGTTCCAAGGCTGCTTCTTTTCCCGTCAATGCTGTGGCTTTACTGTGTTCCCTCTGCTAAATTCACTGTATTTTTAGGTTGTTTCAAAATATTTGTATCAGATTAACTAGAAACTTCCTGAAGTATTTCAGCTTATTATAATAATAAGCATGCTACTGTTTTGAAAAGCAATCACTTCTGCTTTCGGTATGCTGGTAAACACAAATGCACTCAGGTATGCATTTTCACCATCGTGATGGCTCCTGTAGTTGCTGTAGTGGTCCTTTGACTGGGCTCTGGTCAGAGGATGTGGGCAGAAGCTGTTTATAAAGCTCCCAACCTGGCCCAAGGGGATGAGACAATCTTCTCTTTCCCTTTGCAATGAGGAAAATGGACTACCGCAAGGTGTAAGAAACCTGGGTCCCTAAATACCAGCTTTAGACAAACCTACCAAAATGGCAGCTTAGCAATTAGATGATGCCCACCTCTAGTTCCCATGTGCTAAGCCACTGAGGCCTACCTATTTCAACAGCTTGCAGTATAGTATCTCATTAACACCAAGGAAAGAAAGACCATGAGGAAAACCACCTCCAAATTCCCCGAGCAGGCCATGATCAACAGTGAATCTTTGCTGCCTCTTTATTGTTGTTCCATGTAGTAGAGACCCCAAAAGCGGGCAGCTAGAGATTAGAAGAACAAGGTAACACAATGAACTCTTTCAGTCAGAAGTTCTGTGCGTTTCTGAGTCTTCATACCTCACCATGCACCACATAGGTATTCAATAGAGAGTGACACAGAAATGGTTGAAAATCATCCTAGCATCTACCCTTACAGGAGAGGAAAGTGTCTTAATGTTTTAGTATCTCCAAATGGAAATGAGAAGTTTCTGACAGAAAACATCTTAAAGGAATGGGTGTTTTACAATTTGTGATAGTTAAGGTGGTAAGCAATTTTATTTTGGTTCATTAATTAATTTCTTTATATGTCTTGTGCAACTCTAGAGCATAAAATTATACACACACAAAATAAAACTGATCAAGCCTGTTTTATGGACCTTACGTTGCAACAAAATCTACATACATATTTGAATTCTTAAATATATGTCTAGGCCAACATCAGCCAGACACTCAGCCCCTCAGTTTATATGAAAATATAGAGTGTATTCTAGGTCAGCCAAACCATGAGAGACTCACTATGATAAGGGTTCATTCTCTTTATGTATAAACATGTCTACTCCAATGACTTGCTTGAAGAATTCACCAACTGAAAGGCCTGAGGACAAACTAAGCAGATCCATACTCCAGAAGTCGAGCTATGCAGCACCAAAATTTACAACAACAAACAGTGTGAAAATATTCCTGTGGTCAGGCCATTGTTACTACCGAGGAGCTAATCCATTCAGCTCCTGGGCTCCTGTGTCAAAAGAGTTCATCAAATAACTTGGTGGCAGAAGCACCGATGATAGCAGATGTGCTATCCAACTGACCAGGTTTTTTTTTAAAAAAAAAATAATAATAATAAATAAATAAAGGCAGATGGTTTTAGATTGAGATCTGGATGGCAATGCTGTCATTAGAGAATTGACATTCTGTCACTAAGCCAACATTCTCCTATTCTATTTACTTCATTCTCTAAATTATCTGCCACCTGGTGGTCCAGGGAATAATTTAGCAGTTTAGTCATGGGCTGTTGAGAAAAACTTATTAATTTGAAGTTAGTGATTCAGTTGAGAAAATGCCATTGAATGCCTACTATGTGTGCAGCAATATTCTAGATACCGAGGAATACCGCAATTAGCCATGAAGGTGGCAGAGAAGGTAGCCTTGGATTTTTGTGAAGCACTAACAAGTGAATAAATCAGGGCAAATGGAACAGGAGATGCCAAAACTTTAAAGGGTTCAGAATGGTCTCTCTGAGCAAGTGACACTTGAGCTGAGACAGGAAAAAATGAGGTACAAGTTTCCTATTGTTGCATAACAAAACTTAGCACTGCAAAACTCAAACTTTCTCCCTCCGAGTTTTTGTGAGTCTGTGGATGTCTTCTCTACTTTTCCAGCAGTTCTAGTTACTTCTATATGCTTTCAACACTTCTTAGTCTTCAGTCTCCTTCCATTCATTTCTGCTCATTGAGCTGCCTGTTCAAATATTTACCTTCCTCTGCACCTAGGTCTGCACGTGATATGGGCACAGGGACTTCATTGAGTGACTGTTCTAGACATTGGTACATCCACATGTACTACTCAGGCCTAGTATAGAACACATCTGTAAGAATGCATTAGTGAAATAACTCAACCACATACGAACACACTGACAATACATGAGAAGGAATATGTGTACAGCCAAACAGGATATTAATCTTTCTTTTTCACAGGAAGAATCTTGGAGTCACTGCCAGGAAATTTCTGTGCTTATAAGACTTGTATCCATATCATTTACAAAATTGGAATGATCTGAATAAGGATTAAACCTTGGTCCACAGGACTCCAGCGATAATAAATCTACATACTTAGGGACTTAAGAGGGAATGGTTTGTTAGACTCCCTGAAGCTAGATAAAGCAAGACTGAATTTTTGTGGTCTCCACGAGGATCAGGGGAGAGTTATGTAGAAGTTAGGTACTCTACTCAGGGTCATCCTAGTTAAGCCCAAAGTGACCTGTGATTGCACTGAAGGTTTAGAGTCTTCTCAAGCTCATTGGCCATCGACAGGATGCTTTTCCTTGCAGCTGTGTGTCAGTGACACCTGTTTTATTGCTAGCTGTTGGCTGAGGATCATGCCTATCTTTTGACATCACCCCCAAGGTCTTGCCACATGGATGCTGATGTGATCCTCTCATTCAATAATCTGCCTCTTTTCTGGGAGGCCCATAAGAAAACACTGCTCTGATCCTTCTGGATCTCACAATTAGATTGGGACCCTCTAAGAACCCTTTTGATAAACCCATGCCAAAGGTTCAGCACTATCACAAGAGTGAGGGCACAGCATACACATACATTTTACCTGCAGTTAAGAGTGTGTTGCATAGGACATGTATACCAAATGGTGGGAAGCTTGGGGCTTAGAACTCTTGCCTTCCCCAAATGAAGACAAATCATCCCTATCAAGGGCCATGCTTCCAGGCGAGGTCATACCAAAGCACAATATCTTTGAGCTAACAACGAACTTTTTTTTCATGGAAGGAAATATGCCCACCAGATTTCTGCTGCTGAGGTGAAATACAAGGAAAACATAATGAAGAAAATGGTCACCTCTGTTCATAATTCCAGTCACTGGTCACTTGGCCCTGTCATTTTTGGTCCAAGGTGAAAATAAAGATCACAGCAAGGAGTCTTTGCTAGAGGAAACACGCTTACCTTTTAGTGGTTGGATAGCAGAGGGGTAGGAAATGTGGAGGAAAGGGAGAGAACAGAAGAGTATAGAAAGGGAGGGAAAGGAGGAGAAAGAGAAAGAGGAGGAGAAAAGAAAGGAGGGAGGAGAAGAGGAAGGGAAGAAAGAGACAGAGTGAGAGAGATATCTGTAAACTAGATTTACATAATAGACGACTGCCCTCAATAACCTACTTCCTTTAATAAAGCCCCACTTCCTAATGGTCCACTCAGCTATAAACTCATCCGTGGGTTAATCTACTGATGAGATTAGCATCTTCCCAATCCAATCATCTCTCAACATCAGCACAACTTGGGCACCAAGCCTTCAAAATGTGAGCCTGTAGGACAGTACATATCCAATCCATAATAGGAACAAATGTTGGTATACTAGGTTTGATGGAAGAGAGAAAAAAAGAAGAAGGAATGGAATAAAGTAGAAGGCATTAGCAGATGTCAGTTTACCTAGAACATTGGTGGCCATGATAATAATGAGCTTGGATTTTATTGTAGGTATAAAGAAAAGTGATTAAGATTGAGTTCTACATTGAGTTTCCACATTGACAGGTGTTTTTCTTTGAAACATAGAAAAATAGGAGATGTTGATGTGGTAGAATTACTCCTTACTCTGTGAAATGGGGCCTACACTAAATATTCTTTGCCTAGCTAGCATTCTATGTTTTTCTAGGTCCTTTAAAGAAACTATTCAAGTGAAAGTAAAATAATATGAATGTAATCAGTTTCTAGTCATGGCTGACCTAATTAGGAAGGAATATAGGCTTCTGCTTTTTTAATGTATCTTCCACAGCTTATGAATGCACCCTTGAGTCATTTTATAAATTCTGTAAATAACAATGATACCATTAACAATATGGAGACAGTTCCAGGAGCAAAATATAATTTGTTCTTTGGTCATGGGAGAATCATAATTGGTGTTTCTAGAAGCTTCTATAACTGCAGACTTTCAAATTGAGACAAGAGTTTACAGTTTCAAGATCCAGAGTCATCAGAACCATAGTTGTTTTTTGTTGTTTGTTTGTTTCCTTTTTCCTCAGCTGAACCTAAAGGGAGATTCAAGTTTGAACTAAAAAACTATGTAACTACTACTCTCCCCACGTCTACTTCAGATCAGAGACATAACTGCTTCCATTCTGCATTCATGTGCCAGTAAGATTTAACTGAGACTTCCTGTTGAGCTTCTCATTAGTTGGGGGGGGGGGGTGACAATTAAAAAAAACATAGAACTCATATCTAAAACCTAAATACCTATGACACATACTTTCATTTTTGTTTGCTTGTTTATTCGGTGAAGTGCCTACTCATGAGTTTAACTTACCAAATTTTATGTGGACTAGGATTTAGATCATTATTAAAATAAAGCAATACAGTGTCCTCTTATCTCAGCATCTCTTTCTTGCTTCAATAGCTAGGACCTCAAACTGTAAAGATGATATTACATTATTTTTTTTTCTCTTGGGAAGTAAAAGAAATTTATTCAGTGAGGCAATCTAAAAATAACTTATTTGAGAACCAGTGGCTTCCATGGTTACAGAAATACTCTGTTGATTCCTTGCTCTAACAGGCAACAGCAATTGGGGATCCATTTGGATAGAAAACAGGACACATCTAAAATAGCATGAAGAATCCAAGAACGGGACTTTTCTAAGTCTGAGGGACACCACTATGAAATAGAGATGAGGTACTCATCATTGCAAAATTCCTGTTCTAAGGAGAAAGACAGACAAACTAAGAGAACTTCACTGAGGAAATTATTATTACAAAGTCACTTGATAGCTTTAGTTATTTGACATCAGACAATGTAGAAAGAAATACTTTGTCAGATTTTCAGCTTAGACTTCAAGGAAGAAGAGCCAGCCATGAAAACAAAACAAACAAAGAACCAAAACACAAGACAAAAACAAATACATCCAGGAAGAGCAAGATGGAAGCAAGAAGGAAAATAGAATAACAATGACAAAGAGCAGAAGGTGAGGAAGCACTTGACTTCCTAGAGAAACCAGAAGCACACTAATGTGCTCAGGGAAGAGGAGTCAGGCAATTCAAGACAAGCTAGAAAGGAAGCCAGAAGCCAGAGAGGCCATGGTAAGGAGCTAAGGTTTCACTGTAAGTGCTTTAAGAAACCATTAGAAGAATTCAATCATGGAAGTAACAAGATCAGAAAAGCAAGCCTCAGAAAAAATGACTCCAGCTGCTTATATGGACAAAGACCTAGAGGGTGTCAAGAGTCTACCCATGCAGATCACTTTGGTAATCACAAGCAAGGGAGGATGTTGGCCCAGAGAGAGAGAGTTGTCAGAGAGTTTAAGAAGTAAGAGTGGAGTCCCTTTAAATATTCAAAAAGAATAGGTTGAGAAACCCAAAGTTAAACCCTTCAAAGGTAAGACTGAAAAAAACAAGGTGTCAACTGACATAAATAATAACTCAGTTTAATGTTCAAATTTGTGATGGTCTGAAACCCCCCAGTTTCATCCCCCCCCATTATCTGGCTTAATGGCAATACAGAATGGATTCAGTTATACACACACTTGCCTTGTAGACTGTTGGTGCTTTTTTGTATATTCTGCTCCTCTGTCTAACTGCTTTATCATATAACTCTATCTGCCCATCTTTCCAATAAAAAGCAATCCCTATCGTACATGATGTTAAGGTATCTGTCCTCTTGGAAGAGGAATAATGAGTGTATCAATCAGTGTTCTCTTAAATACTGGCCTACAAAGATACATCACACAGACATATAGACATTGCCAGAAGCTTCTTTTACTAAGGAAAATATCCAAAACAAAACTGAGAAAAATGATCTTTGGGTCCCTAAAATCTTAGCAAATAACTATGTCAGAATAGCTCAAATAAGGCATTAGGGAACTCTTACAGGACAGTGTCTATCAAGCTTAAATGTGAAGGACCTTCTATTTCAGGCCATGATAGAATACAGGAACTGAATTCTCACTTTTTCTTTTAAACATCAGTGTTCAAATTTGGACAAGAGGCAGAACAAAACAGTCGTACCAACAGGAAGGAAAACAAATTGGACAAGTTCGCTGGTTGCTCTGGTAACTACTTGAAGAATTTCAAGATCATAGGGCAGAAAGAATGAACCCACATGTAGCTTAATCGTTTCCCTGGGTTGAGAAAACAGAAATGAAAACCTGAGAGGCCATGAGGGGGAACTGGCAGAGAAGAGTTTGGAGATGAGGTAGCCGGAAAGATCTGTAAGGCTCAAGTATTCAACTGAATAATGATGAATGTGTTATATGTGTTAGAAACAAACAAAGAAATATGTAGCAAAGGAAATGTAATAAGTCATGGGCTCACACATGCTAGTAATAGTGTCTGTTCCTAAAAGTCAAACAGGGAGGAAAACCGCCCTCAAAATACATGAAGCATCACAAAGGGTTTCTAGAAGTACAGAGCCTTAAAGGGGTGGTTCTCAACCTGCAGGTCATGACCCCTTTGAGGATCACATATTAGATATCTTGAATAGCAAGTATTTTAATTAACTCATAACAGTAGCAAAATTGCAGTTATGAAGTAGCAATGAAATAACTTAATGATTAGGTAACTACAACATGAGAAAATGCATTAGAAATGTTGAGAACCACTCCTCTAAAGGATGTAAGATACAATTAGCCCTAGATTAAAGGCTACTCTAGTCTCACTATCAAAGCTTAAGAGCAAGCCATTTTGGATGGAGAGATAGCTCATCAGTTAGCAGCCATTGCCACTGTTCCAGAAGATAATGTTGGGTTTCCATAACCCACATAAGGCAGCTCACAAACACCTATAACTCCAGCACCAGGGGATCCAATGCTGCCTTCTCATTTCTTGAGTACCCCTAGACACATGGCATAAACACACACATTTGATTTTTCAAAAAAGATTAAGTCATTGACAAGATCAAATGTTTCTAAATCTAATGTCTCAAAATAAAGCATATATATTTTTAAAGGAATACAACAAATTCATCAAAAAAAAAGTAAAAGCCACAATTCCTGGAATCTAAATGGGAAAGAAGCAAGAAAATGGCTTTTGTAATGGGTATGGGAAGCAGGCATGGAAATAGAGTCAGGAATGACACAGGCTGTAGAAGTAGACAAGAACATTAACTCTATTCCTAAACCAGCTATCCCTTCCTATATCATTTTAAAGTACTAAGTTGAACTCTGCGAAAAGAAAAATAGGGTGATTGAGGTTCAAAACACACTGGATTGGGCTTATAGTGGCTTAGATACTTTTGAAAAAATAGTGAGCTTAAAAACAGAAATGAGAAATATGTAAAAACAAGTAGAGAAGAGGGATACTGGGAAAAAAAGAATAGCTAATTTCAATGAATTGTTGAAAACTATTACTTAGGCAACCCAAAATGTCTAGTCATGATTCTTAAATGAGGAAAAGAAAAAAAAAGACTATATATTTATAGTCTTTTTTTTCTTTATATATATATTTTCTTTATATATATATATATATATATATATATATATATATATATATATATATATATTTATATATATATAGGAGCAAAAGAAAATAATGGTTGAAGTTTCTCTAAATTTGCTAATCAAGAAGTTTAATAAATTCCAACTATGAGTGTGTGTATGTGTGTGTGTGTGTATGTGTATTAGAGAAATAGATAGATGATAGATAGATAGATTTGACAAGTGTCCATTGTAATTAAACTCCATGTAAAAACATGGAGTTCAACATTTTAACCTGTAAAACTTTAATATGAATATAACTTTTGCATTTGTTACAATATAAGCTCTGATAGAACAGCTATGTAATGAAACCTAATATTCTGCATTTATAACAACTTTTTAGGTAAAACAAATATATATAAGCTGAAGATACATATGAGATACAAACTCCTACAATTTTAGGGAGCAAATTTTCCTTTTTTGAGTTAATCTAACATTGGATCTCACCTCAGTTCATCTGGGAATAAAGTCAAGTGTGACTTCTATTTGGGGTTTCCCACAGCCATTGCTTTTTTATTTGGAGATCTTATTCTAATTTCATTTAGAAACTTTTACATATTTCCACATTATTTGCTTTGAGTGACTATCCTAATTAGCTTTAACTGTCAACTTGACACAGCCTAGTGTCACTTAAGAAAGTGACTCGAGGGACTGACCGCATCAGAATGTCCTATGGCCATGACTGTGGGAGGCTGCATTGATATTGATGTAGGATGGCCTAGCCCACTGTGGGAAGAACCATCTCTCGGCAGGTGGTCCTTTGCTATATAAGAAAGCTAGGTAGTCATGGCTCTGAGAGCAAGCCAGAAACAGCTCTCCCCCCTACCCCATCCCCAAAGTTTCTGCTGCATTTCCTTAGCTGTGGATTCCCTAGTTAGAGGCAATTCTGCATGAAATAACAATCTAGCCTGCCTTTAAGTTCTTGCCCTGAATTCCCTCAAGGGTTGATAGTGACCTGAAAGTGTAGGCCAAATAAACCCTAGCCCTAAGGTGCTTTTGGACAGAATGTTTTATCCCAGCAGTGCAGATGAAGTTTGGACAGTAGGTTTTCCTCCAAATTCCAAAATGAGACCTATAACCTTGCCCCATCTAATGGGCTCTGTTTTACTAGTCACAGTGATTGGTCACGTGTGAGCCTAATTTGTCCTAATTAGACATATTGTGAACTTTAAGGTAGAGATGATTCTTCTATTTGAACCTGGAACACACAGGGCTGGTTCTGCTGTAATCAACTTGACTCCTTTCAGGTAGAAAGGGCACAAGAGTGTAGACAAAAGAATCAAAGTCAAGAAAACAGGAAAGGAAAACTACTCTTGGTATCACACATTAACCCCTAGGCCAAAATATTACTCAAGTCAATCCTATCCCTAGGCTATTTATCAACATTAGGCCAATAAATATTGCTTTTTAATTTTCTTTAAATTAAGAAAATTAAGTATTTTATTTATATTGCACATGGTGAACTACAACAGACATAAAAAGTGTGAATTAAGTAGCACACCTAATTCTTCACGGCACAGTGCAGGAGTCAAATGAAAATTTATAACACAACTTCTGTTTACATGATCATGAGTTTCAAATACGGCCTCAGATTCTTATAGGTATTTCTCCCTACTTGCAAATGACAATATTTTGGGGCTAAAGTAAAGTTTGGATTCTGCCTTTCTGGGTCAAGCAGAATTTTCACGAGTCTCTAAAATTCGAGCCTAGCCTGATGTTCAGTGACACACCTCAGAATGTTCCCAAACACAGATGACAAAAAAGTAGCCACCTGCTGTGGCTTAGAACAAGAAACTTCTTGACTTGGAAAGAAGAGAGTCTTTTACAGGATGATGAGTCTCTGGTTTGTGCTTACATTTTGTTTTGTTCAAGACAGGGTTTTTCTGTGTAGTCTTGGCTATCCTGGACTTTCTTTGTAAACCAGACTGGCCTCAAACTCAGAGAGATCTGCATGCCTCTGCCTCTCTGATCTTACCTTCTTCCTTAATCAGCCAAATTACATTGTGGTGAAATTAAAGTCCCAGTTAATTTGAAGACAAAAACTCTAAAATTAAACACTATGTCCACACTTCCCAAGACCTAGGAAGCATCTGAAGAGAAGGTGGAGATATTGTAAAAGCTAGAGGAAGGATTCGCAGTCCTATGAAACCCTTTCTTCTGGATGTTTTCAGAAAGCACAGCAGTTTTGACCTTCTGAAAAAACTGTGCAAAAACACAAAATAGGACACAGAATTGGGAGGGGAAATAGCTAAGAAGGAGGATGCTTATAGGGGGAGGAAGGAAGCAAAAGATGGTGATGAGTGAATAGGTTCACAATATAGTCATACACATGTGAAATTAACAATAATTAAGTAAAAATTAAACATCCCATGTTGCCACAAATAAAATCATGGGAAATATTCAACTGAATGAGGGGTCAATTTGCAGGATTGAGGAGGTAATCTCACATTCAAGTTATAAGTTTTAGTCAATCTGTTAAGAGAAAACATTTCATTGAAGTTTCTAAAGCCTGAAACAATAAAGCAGTGTTCATTGTATGTGAAAACAAATACTATCACAAAAATTCAGATCAAGAAATATTTTTGATATTTCCACAGTATTTTTCACTAGATTTCTTTCTTTCACTAAAGCCAAATGGTACCAAGTTGCATGTGTGATTTTCTTATTAGCCCTAGTCCATTAAAACATGTCTTTGTAGAACATGTGCCTCTACTCTGGAGTTCTTCTTTCATAGGCACTTCTAGTGTCTTTTTTACAAAAGCTCCAAGGATGTGGGCCTGTGGGTGACTTCTAAATTCAAGCAAATATAAGATTTCTGATAAAAACAGGATCCTTAACACGCCCTATCTGCTTTGTTTATCATGTCCAATATCATGGAGATGGGATGGGTGGTCTTGAAGAATGGTGAAAATAATAAAAAGCTGTGAATTTTAAAAATTCTTCTCAAAGTGCCTCTCTCTGAGTTTGTCTGACTTCTGAGCGTTGCGGAATCCCCACCCCAAAGAGCACCAGGCTATTCAATGATAAAATAGGTGAAGTCATTGCTGGTTTCTTTTAAATTACCCTGGGCCACTAAGGGCACAGATTGCCTGGACTCTGTTTCTCGATCATTGTAGTAATGCAATTTCTTTTACATCAACTCAAATCAAATTGTCTTCATGAACACAATAGATTGTGAATTCTAACTTTCCCAAGTCTGTCCTGGAGCCTACCAGATTTTTTTTTTTTTTTTTTTTTGTGAAACTCACCAGTGAAAATAATTTATGTCTCTCTATTATTCCAAAAGTAAATAATTGTTCTCCCTGAGAAATTGAATCCATTGTGAAGATTTCAAAGAGTCATTGTTGTCTCTTATTCACTTTAGAATCTTCTTGGGGTTTCTGGAGTTAGGCTGTGGCTTGTCTCCTTTCTCTCAGATGCAAAGAACAGAAAGAGAACTGGGCTGGTACAACCTGCCTGATAATTCAATAGTGCAGCGACAGGCATACCTTTCCCCTCAAAAGAGCAGTGAAGTCCTCATCATTACCCAAACTCAATCAATAGTAAGCCTTGGGGGATGGATTAGTGGAGCAAACACCTATCTACAGCCTTAAACCGTTCTGGATCCATAAAGGATTATTACAGTAGTTACATATTCCTGGGCCAAACAAGCCTACCCCTGAGGGGCTTGCCAGGATCCATCTTTCAGAAGGGATCACAAAAATTCAATCTCGCCTCATCTAGCATCAAGAAGCCTAATAAGCATCTTCTGCTAAGCCTCAAAGTATATAGACTTTTTAATGCTTGAGTCCTGTGGACCAAAGTTTAATCCCCTGTCAGATAATTTTAGTTTCAAAAATGATGTGGATACATTTCTTATAAGTTCAGAGAGTTCCTGGCAGTGATGCCAAGTTTTTTTTTTTTTTTCATGTTAAAGGGGACAAACAGTATCCTGTTTAGTTCCTTTGATGGTTAGCTTAAATTGTCAGTTTGACACAACCTACAACCGCCTGGAAGTAGAGTCTCCATGTGACACTGTCTACATAGAGTTAGCCTGTAGACATATTTCTGGGGAATTGTCCTAACTGGTGTGGAAAGACCAAGCCCACTCTGGGTGACACCATTTCCTAGGCAGGGGGTCCTAAACTGCTTAAGAGTGGAGAAACAGAGCTGAGTATAAGTTAGCAGCAAGTGAGCAGACATTTCTCTCTGCTCTTCACTATGGACATGATGTGCCTAGCTATCTGAAGTTCTGCCTGTCTTTACTCTCCTGCTGTAATGGGCTGTGACCCAAAATTACAAGCTGAATCAAACCTCTTTATCCCCCACACTGCTTTTTGTCCCAAGTGTTTGACCACATCAACAAAAGTGAAACTAAGTCAGAGCTGAAGATGCCATCCCTCCTCCCTTACATTGTGTCCGAATGTGTCAGTGTGGAATTGGATTTTTTTTAAACTAATTTACTTATTCATTTCACAAAAAAAACTTATTGTTCACCAGGTATAAGTGGAATATTGAAATACACCAGTGACTGTACCAGTCATCAACTAATGTCCATGTGCCATGGGGCAGGCAGGCCTAGATGTGATTCCAGTGAGCAGTAACAAATGGAATAAGACCGAAACCCAGGGAGTGGTTGAAACCATAGAGAGCTAGACCTAACTCAGATTGATAAAAGCAGGCAAGACCTCCAGAAAATGGACCTGGGCACACAACAGAAAGAGGGGAAATAGATGAGGTTAGAATTGGCAGGGAAGAGTTTTTACCAGCAGCGGCCGTGGAAGAAGCAAACGTAAAGGCCAACAGGAAGAGATAGTAAAGCACACTAAGAATAAGCCACACACCCTTGTGGAAAGGGGTGTGAAGCTGAGGCTTACAGAGTCCTTAAGAAATAGGAAGACTTAGATCACAATGAGCCTGAAGGTACCCAATGTCCTAAGAAAAACAATTCTAAGTCCCCCTTAAGAACAACATAGGAGGAGCTGATAAGATGGCTTGGTGGCTAGAGCATTTACTGTGCAAACATGAGGATTTGATCCCAGCACTCATGTAAAAAGCTGGCACAACTATGAACATGCTTGTAACCCACCTGTAGAGAGGGAAAATAGAAGGAAAAAGACAAGGAGATTTCTGGATTTACTGGCTGCAAGCCTAGCTTCAGGTTCAGTGAATAGCTCTGTATCAAATGAGTAAGACAAATAATGATCATACAGAACACCAGATGCCCATAGCCTCCGTGGGTACATGGGCACTGGGCACCTGCACATGAATATACACATAGACAGCACTTATCCACTCATGAACAGCAATGAAGGAGAGGAGAAGGAAGAGAAGGGGAGCAGAAAGTAAGACAATGATGACAAAAGACAAAATAAAAACAGGAACTCTACTAGTTCAGGAAATACAGATTTGATGTGTTCAATTAACTAAGGGCATTGTGTCATAGAATGGCAGAATGTCTACCTGACGTTAAAGTCATAAAAACTTCAGAGGGTTATACCCTTGTGCTCTGAAGATAAGGTGAGCTGAGAACAGAACTAGAATCTTGTCTTTCAGGGCCATGATGATGCCATCTGGCAACAAGTGGTCCATGTTAAGCCTCAGAGAATCTAGAGGTACTATGACTCGATTCCTGCAGATCCAATGGGCAATGTAGACATCACAGTAGCTCTGCTCTGAGTCCTTTCATAATGAACCCACCCTCCCTCTCCTGCCTCATTATAATGAGAAGAGACATATAAATGAAATATCTGGAAAGAAACGTCTATCAGTCCAGGCCTAGGCTACCTCACACTGACAGGCTTTCTAAAAGAATCTGAAAAGAGATTAAGGGAACTGCAGAAGAAGAATGAACAATCAGTAGACTGGTATAGAAAAGTAACCTATGTTCTTTTTGAATCGTCTCTTTTAATACATACACAAAGATTTCTGTTTCTATTTTCCCCTGCTGCCTACTTCTTCATAACGGGAAAGCTCACGGTGATCAATGAGTGAGCTTATCACAAGTGATCTCATTTTATCAGTTTTACCAAGGAGTAAGGCTGGGTTCAGAGAAAGGAGTTACATGAGTAAGTTACATGGCTATGTAGTCAATGGTTGAGTCAAGGTCCCAGCCCTTCCTGCCTGGCCTACCCAGTGCATGCCCTTGAGTATTAGGGTGCATCAGAAATGAGATTTTCCTAGAGGCTTGCAGTCACATAGAGGTCATTGGCAAAAGTCTCCTCGTGAGAGCATGTGCAAGGGAGCAACAACTGTTAACCCTTGAAACAGAGCCTACTTTATGCTCGGTATGACCTAGCACAAGCCTACCACAGGCTGCCTCTCCCTTCTACCCCCAGGAATGAGAGAAAATTCTCCGATGATGGCCTACCACATGCTATATGACACAGTTCCTGCCACATCATTCTTCATGCCCATATCCTGCTTTTTTTCCCAGCTCACACTCTCCTGGGTTCTTCTGGAGGTTCTCATGTTGTGGGTTGTGGGTTTTTTTTTTTTTTCATGGATGACACTGTATGGTCATGCCACACTCTCTATACAGCTTATTCTTCTCCCTTTCTCTAGGCTTGGGAAATTCCATATCATTAAAAAAAAAAAAGCCTTCAATTATAGTTTAGTCTTTTTAAATAATTTTTCTTTTTTATATTAATCACAGGTTATTTACTTTGTATCCCAGCCATAGCCCCCTTCCTCATTCCCTCCCAATCCCACCCTCCCTCCCTCATCTCCTCCCTGCCTCTTTCCAAGTCCACTGATAGGGGTGGACCTCCTCCCCTTCCATCTGACCCTAGCTTATCAAGTATCTTCGGGACTGGCTGCAATGTCCTCCTCTGTGGCCTAGCAAGGCTTCTCCTCCCTCAGGGGGCAGGGGAGTCAAAGAGCCAGCCATTGAGTTCATGTCAGAAACAGTCCCTGTTCCCCTTACTAGAGAACTCACTTGGATACTGAGCTACCAGGTTCAGTCTTAATGGTTCCAGACTACCCTGTCCTCGCCGAACATCACTGTTGTTCATTCTCTCGTTTGCTTTACCAGTGTTCACCCCAAGGACATATTTCTGTAAAATATGGAAAATATTACTGTATTTTTTAAATTTCCTTATGGGACTGGAGAATTCAGAGGGGCAGCTTCTGTGTATTCCTATTTATATACAGACTAGTAACTGGAGCCCACTAGAATCCATTTGAAAAGCCAAAGGATTCTCGGTGGCCACTTTATTTTTAAATCCTCACAGCTTTGTGTGTCTCTTAAACAACTGTAAAATCCTTTTCTTTTTTTAAGTTTTTTTTTCCAGGCTTCTGGAAGAACAGTAAGTTCTTCTAGACCTCTCCCTGCCAGAAACAGTAGACGGCACTGACCAGGTGACTAGGGCTGAGTCAGCAGACACGGCCCACATTCCAAACCTTTATCTTAGGCCTGCAGGAAAAAAGAAATTCCCATCCCTCTCTGTGTATCCATATGCCAATAAACAAGTCTCAGGAAGATAATGTTCCAGCACCTGCTGTTTGGATTGGCTACAGATAACCCCATGAAAAGAACTGACTCTGGGCCCTGAAGTGTCCATGATAAACACTCCATCTGGATGCAATGAAGAACTATTGACTGGAAGGGAAGAGTCCTTTGTCAAGACTGCAATTGATTCTCTAAAGAAAATAAACACAGTTATTGGCCGAAAGCCTGCTCCATTTGTTTTGAAAGGGATATTTTAGAAATTATTTTAAACCTTTTTCAATTCTATAAGCTGCCATTTTATCCTTGTGACAGTGTCCTTTGCCCTACAGAAGCTTTTCAGTTTCATGAGGTCCCATTTACTAAGTGTTGATCTTAGCGCCTGAGTTGTTGGTGTTCTATTAAGGAATTTGTCTCCTGTACCAATGCATTCAAGGCCATTCCCCACTTTCCCATCTATCAGAGTTAGTGTACAGGGTAACCATGCTGCAAACTACAGACCCAAAGAATCTAAGTAACAAGGAGAACCCAAGGGGGGATGTTTGAATCTCACTAAGAAGGGGAAATAAATTAGACAACAGGTGTGGATGGAAAGAGGAGACTGGGTGGGGGAAGGGGTGGGGATAGGAACAGGTGGGGTGAGGTGGGGGAGGACTGGGAGAGTCTACTGTATTGGAGGGGGACATCTCTAGGACCTAGGATGAGCCAGAAACCTAAAACAATGGGAACTCCCAGGAATCTATGAAGATGATCCATGCTAAGAAGGCTTGCAATGGAGGCCAAGGAGCCTGACCCAGCCATCTCCTATAATTAGTCAAGACTTCCAATAGACGGATTGGGGCACCAACCCATCCACAAAACCTTAAGCCCACAATTTGTCCTCCATTACAGGGGTAATGATGGAACAGAATTTGAGGGCCAACTAATTTGAAGGCTCAGCTTAGAGATCCATTGCATGAGAGGGAACCCATTCCTGACCCTATTATTGATATTCTGCAATACGTGTAGATAGGAGCTTATCAAAACTGTATTCAGAGAGGCTTCACCCAGAAACTCATGGAAAGTAATGAAGAGACCCACACCAGACATTAACTGGAGCTTGATGAATCCTGTAGAAGAGGGGGAGGAAGGTTTGAAGGAGCCAGAGGGGTCAAGCATACTACAAGAAAATGTACAGAATCAACCAACCTGTGCCCAATGGGGCTCATAGGAACTGAACTGCCAACTAGAGATCATGCATGGGACCGACCTAGGCCCTCTGCACATAGGTAACAGTTGTACAGCTGGGTCTTCACGTGGGTCTCCTAAAGTGGAAGCAGGAGCTGTCTCTGACTGTGTTGCTTGCCTTTGGATTCCTTTCCCCTAACTGGATTTTTTTGTCCAGCTACAGTAGAAGATGTGCCTGATCTTGCTGCAACTTGAAATGTCAAAGTTTGATATACAGCAGAGGCCTCCCCTTTTCTGAAGAGAAAGGGAGGAGAGGAGATGGGCAGGGGTGAGCTGGGAATGGGGAGATGGAGTGAGAGAGAGGAACTGAGAGGAGAGGATGTAAAGTAAATAAGCAACTTAATTAAAACTATTGTTTTATAGAAAAGATCATCCTGAGTGAGGTAATCCAGACCCAAAATGACATGCATGGTATGTACTAACTTATAAATGGATATTAGCCATATAATATAGGATAAACATACTAAAATCCACAGTCCTAAAGAAGCTAAACAACAAAGAGGACCCTAGGGAAGAGGCTGAAACCTCACTCAGAAGGGCAAACAGGGTAGCCATCGGAAGTAGGAGAAGACAAGGAATAGGACAGGAAGCTTTCACAGGGGACCTTTGAAGGACTCTACCCACCAGGGTATCTAAGAAGATACTGAGACTCATAGCCAAACTTTGGGAAGAGTGCAGGAAGCTTTATGGAAGAAGAGGAAGATAGAAAGACCTGGAGGGGACGAGAAATCCACAAGGAGACCAAAATAGCCAAAAAATCCAGGCCTAGGGGGCCTGCAGAGACCTAGGCAGATACTCCAACCAAGAACCATGCATGGAGATAACCTAGAACCCCTGTTCAGAGGAAGCCCATACGATATTCAGTTTCCAAGTGGGTTTCCTAGTAAGGTGAACAGGGGCTGTCTCTGACATGAACTCAGTGGCCAGCTTTTTAATCACCTCCCCTTTGGAAATGCAGCCTTACCAGGCCACAGAGGAAGATGATACAGCCAGCCTTGATGAGACCTGATAGGCTAGGGTCAGATAGAAGGGGAGGAGATCCTCCCCTCTCAGGGGACTAGGGAAAGGGCATAGAGGGAGAAAAGGAGGCTGTGTGAGACTAGGAGGAGATCAGAGAGGGTGTTACAGCAGGGATAAAAAGTAAATAAATTATAATTAATTAATTACTTAATTTAAATATATATTATTTTAACTAGGAGCTAGAATTTCTTAGTGTGAATGTGAAGAAAATTGGTGAGTAATGGTAAAAACTCTTAATGCAGATTTCAGCCAAATCTGAGGATGTTTTCACTTTAGCATCGTGCTTGCACTGGGGAGATGGCTCAGGTGGTAAAGCATCCACCACTTAAGCATGAGGACCTAAATTTTTTTTTTAAGATTTATTATTTATACAGCGTTCTGCCTACACGTGCGCCTGTGCACCAGAAGAGGTCACCAGAACTTATTACAGATGGTTGTGGGCCACCATGTGGTTGCTGGGAATTGAACTCAGGACCTTTGGAAGAACAACCAATGCTCTCAACCTCTGAGCCATCTCTCCAGCCCGAGGACTGAAATTTTGATCCCTAGAACCTACGTAAAATAGCCAGGTGTGGTTACATGCATCTGTAACATTCACACAGAGGATGGGGGGACAGGAACACCCCCTCTCCCAGAGATGTCTGTTCATCTAGTCAAATCAATAAGTGAATGTCATGTTCAGTAAGAGAACCTAAAAAGTCAAGGTGGGGAGAAATAGAAGAAAACACCCTGATCCCTGGCTTTTGTTCACATGTACATCCATGCCTTTTCACGTTTATGTAGTCACATATACTACACACACATGCATATACACACAACAGAATCATATAATAAAAGTTACGTTTATCTTTAATGTTTGCTTCTACTATAGGATTAAGTGAGTCCCTCAGAATATAACGGTTTTCAGGTTTAGGCCACCCAAATCACAAGACCTTTTGCCATCCCTGCATACATTGATGGAACAATTATATGAAAAATGGGGTGTTCAAGAAATGAGCTGTAATCTAAACCATGAGCCCCAGCACAGAATCTAGAATTCATGTGGCCAAGCTCTATGTTCCGGCTAACCTCAGTTGTCAAGTTGACAGACCAAGCAAAAGAAAATCTCAACTGAGGGAAGTGCTTCCAGCAGGTTGGCTTGGAGGTATGTCTATGGACATTTTCTCAATTGCTGATTGATGCTGGAGGGCCCAGCCCATGGTGGGTGATGCCACGTGAACCTGAGTTGCATAAGAAAGGTAGCAGAGAAAACCAGTAAGCAGCATTACTCTGTGTGATCTCTATTTCAGTTCCTGCTCCCCGCACTGGACTCCTGCCCTGGCTTTCCTTGTTGACGCACTATAATCTAAAAGCTTAAACAAACTATTTCCTTCCCAAGTTGTTTTTGCTCAGTGTTCCAACATAACAAAACAAAGAAAGCTAGAATGCTCTAGGACAGAGGCCTGGTAACACAGCTTCTCTTACAAGCGAAGACTGAATCTTGGCCATCCCTGCAGCCACCCCTTTATGCTAGGCCCACATTCTCACATACAGGTAGATGCTAGGAAACACATGATGGGTGGATTGTGATGCAGAGCACTAAAGACCAAGGATATAGAGATGCACAGAACAGAGCTGGCTTTGTTCCTATGCAAAGGCACTTTCTGTGTTGTTTTTAAGGGGCTGCCAAAGTCGCATGCAAAGTGCATTTTTAAAAGAGCAGACAATGACATCACACTCTACAGAGCATCTATGAAGAACCATAGGCCAGGAGAGCAGAGACCTCCAGGGTTCCCTTTGAGTTGGCTGAATGGGGCACACGGCAGAGGACAGAGGGAAGCCACCACTCTCCCACTGAGAGCAGGTTAGCAGGCTCTCATCTGGAGCACCTTTAAAAATGTTAACTCGGGCCACATTTTTAAATAGCGTTAGCACTATCGTGTAGCATCAAGGCACATTCAGACAACCTGTTCTCTCTTCAGGGCACTACACTATTCATAAATGAGGACTCCTACCCAAAAGGACTCTTCCGTGTTGGTTCCAGGCTTACGCTCTTACCTGAAGTGTAACAAATACAAAATAAGTGTTAGCTGCTGATTTGAGATTCTTTTTAAAATCCTGGGATCATTCAGGGAATGGAAAACTCCACATTTCAGCCCCAGGGCCAGGTCAGTCAAATGCAGCTGCACTAAAAATTATCATGAGATCACCATTAGGTTTTGTGTAAAAGGTGACACATGAAGCCATATTCAGATCTTGACCTTAGCCACAACATATATTATTACATATGTGCAAATATTTCATTTTTAAAAATAGGAAATATGAAACACTTCTCATCTCAAACATTTCAAAATAACAGACATTTGAATATCATTGATACCTGATTGGGTTTCTTTAGACACATTTGCAAGCAAGGGTCTCTATTAACAAAGAATACCTTCATCATTCATACCTGTGAAAAAGAGGCAATAGACGCAGAATTGTACAGAAGGCTTGAGTTGTGGCAAGTTCCAGCAAAAACTTCTATGGGTCTCATCTCAAGCTCTGGATCAAGTAGGCACTTCCAAACTGTCAGATGCTAAGGGAAAAGAGGATGGGCCTTAACGCAGCACGCTGAAGAGCTGTGTTTTCAGGAAGCCCAAGAGAACTCGGATCGTGGTCAGTTCAGCTTTTTAACTTTGGACATTCCCAAAGAGAGAGCCACACTAGAGGGCATCTTTCAGAGCAATTCTGGAAGTCACAAAGGCCAACCACGAAATGTCTCCTGAGAGTTGCCTACCCCACTCTGTAAACAGAGTGCTTATAAAGATTGTATAACTATTCAAGGTCACAGTAAGGAAACAGCATGTGAGAACAAAAGTGAACTTGTTTGGGTTCTAATCTGGTCCTCCTCCATGGCCAGGGATCTTCCCAGTCATCATCTTCCTATTTATTGTGCCAACAATTGATTCACCTTCTCTGGTTCCACACTTTCTAAGTCATATCTGAGGAATGCAGTTGCGTATCATTTCCCCTGGGTCAGAATGTTGAGTTTACTCAAGAAAAAAAACAAAAACATGAAGGAAAAAACAATATAAAAAGAGGCATTCTTTTAAGTTATTTTTACCCTTAGGGAGGTTCTCATATATTTAGCATGCAGAGCCCATTGCATGCACACGCTTGCATGCCTGTGCATGCGTGCCCCCGCCTCTCTTCCTCTCTCTCTCTCACATACACACACACCACAATTTTACAAAATATCTTTATAAATAAATATTTTTACCAAAGTCTTTCTAGATAAACTCTCCAGGGCCAAAGGCAAAGTCCTGGCATTTCTCTTTGCACACAAACCTCAAGAGGCTAAGCACATTAAAGCCTGTGAACCATCATTCCAAATTAACCATAGCACTGTTCCAAAGCTGTGATCACATTTCCTTGTGCCTGGAAGATGACTTCAAAAGTAATGTGTAGAATCAAAAACTTCTCAAGTTAAAATGCATTTTCAGAGACTCAATCTTCAGTTCTGAAAACACAGACAGAATCAAAGCCAGAGAGGAAGAGTCTCCTGTAAAAGGGGCAAGACTCCAGGACCAGAATCATTAGGAACAGGCTCCAAATGAAATAATACTAGCAAACTCTTTAGAACCAAAAACTACACACCAAAACAAGGACTTATGCAAGTGTTCAAGAACTATTCACAAATTCATGACATTTGAAAAAAAAAAAAAGACCAAACTGATGAGTATATTATTAATACCCTCGAGCATGATCTCTAAAGCCTCACAATTCATTTATCTTGTTACCAGAGATGTTTTAGCTTATTTATTTAAACATTCCTTTTGCAAAAGTGAGAGAGAAGTTTTGAAACGCATCCATCCTGAAACAATGGGTACTTCCTTACAGTTTATGACAGATAAATAACTTGTTTTTGTTTTGCTAACTGCTCCTGCTTTCACACTGCCTTCTGAGTATTTATGTTTGCACCCAGAGCTCTGTGTTGCTTTCAACTCTGGCCAAAGAGCCTTCTTTTTGCATGGATTGTGGTTAACACAGACACTTAGAACACATTAAAGTGCCCAGCTGTGAGAAACCGTGAGTGCACAGCGGTGGATGAATCATCAGTATCAACCCAACCCACCTCCCAGAGGCTGATAAAATCTTTCAGAAAAGGGGGTGGAAAGACTGTAGGAGCTGTTGGATAGTGATGAGACTTCTGAAAGTCTGACTCAGGGACATGACGTGGCTGTACTCACCGATTCACAGCCGCTACGGTTACATGTACAGGATCAAGCCAGTCAAAATTCCAGCATGGATGAAGGGGGGGGGCCCCAGACACCATCCTTGGAAGAGGGGATATTGGCAATTAATGACCACTGAGGCAGAGAGAGGTACTCTCCTTCGAAAAGGTGGTCACCGATTGGTTGCCCCTGTGGGCAGCTCCACACCCATGTGTGTATAAGGGCAGCATTTGCTAGACTTGGAGGTCTACAAACCGCCTAAAAAAAATAATATGAAGTGGGAGAGGGCGAGAGAGAAAGAAAGAGAGAGAGAGCATTAGGGGAAGTTAGAGGGAGGTAGTGGATGGTGGTGGATAGATAGTAACTAAAATACATCGTGTGAACATACAAACATTTCATGGAATAAAGTCTAAATATATAACTTACTTATACTGTATAGAAATTTCAATATTTATATGATATATACTATTTATATTGTTTTTATTCAGAGGTGAGATCAGATTTTCAAATCTGTTTCTTAAATAAGAATAGAGAAGAAGAGGGTCATTCCAGGGCATCGTCACATTTTGGACTAATTTTCCCATAAATATCTCTCATTCTTTGACTAATGGCAATTACCAATAACAATGACGACACCAATGCTGTGGTGCTGGTGGTGGTGACAAAAGAAAATGAATTTTACTTTTTAGTCCCCGTAGTCAGTGATTCAAGCATAAACTTTGAAGGATGTGGCTCCTTCTTTTGGCATTGTGGCTCTCCAGGTCCCCAAATTGCCTCTTGTTAACTGAATCTGTAGTAAATTGAGGAAATAAACGAACTCAACTTGGCACTCCAAAAATATGACAGACTAGTATCAGTACAGCCATAAATCTGCCTAATCTGGTCATCTTGCTCTTTAATTCCCTTAAAGGTTGCTGAACTCAAAGCCTAGCTCAAAGAGAGGCACAAAGATATTGGGCTATTTTTAGGAATTAATTACAGATAGATAGATAGATAGATAGATAGATAGATAGATAGATAGATAGATAGATAGATAGATAGATTTAAAAAAAAAAACAACTACACCCAAGAAGTCGGTTGGCTAAAAACTCCATCTCTAGCTTCAGCCAACTCAAGGTATATATTTAGAAAATTCATTATCTTCTCTTCTGGTTGCTTAAGCACTGTGTCTACTCCTGGGTGATTTTCATACCTGAGTTTACTACCCAAAGCTGTTCCCAACACCCATGGCTGGAGGAATTTTAAGAGGCTTCATGGACTATCCTGACTGCCAGCTAATGAGACGTCTCACTGTCTCAGGAAACTAGAAAGAGCTACTTGTTTGTTTTGTCTTATTTTTAATTGTAAAAGAAAGTCAATAAGCACCGTGTCAGGAAAGCTGTTGCCACTGATGGTCTCAGAACAAGGAGAAAAGAAAACCAGACCCACTAATCAGCAGTGAACACGAGTCCTTCCTTGACCCCCCCCCCCCCAGAGCTAGTCCAGATAAAGTCGGCTGAACATTCCAACCTAAGAAGCTTCTGGACAACTACCCTAACCAGAAACATCTTCTCTCATAACACCAGAACATTTAGTTGTAAATATTCATGGGACTTGCCATAGATGTTTCTAGAGAAGGGGAACTCTCACATGCCATTGGTACGTTTCTTTGAACAGAAATTGGAATGCAAGAGAACAATTCAAAAGTTTCTCAAGGAGCTAGCAAGAAACTGCCAAGTGATCCCACAGTACCAATTCCTGGGTATGTACACGCGCAATGGAAATGAAATGTGTGTTCCAAGGAGATATCTGCACTCACATGCTTACTGCATAGATGCTCACAATAACCAAGACACAAAGTATGCCTAATGAGTAAAATAGATCAGGCACAGAGAAGTGAATACCGAATGTATACATGGATGCCAAAGTTGACCTATAAGAGATACCTTTACAAAAGTGGGTCCCAGAGCCTTGGAAGAGTATAGAGGATGAAGAGGTAGAAAGAGGATGGGTAAAGGGAACATATGTCCAGTTGGGTGAGGAAATATCTTCCAATGGTCTAGAGCACAGTGACATAAATATAACAGAAAAACTAAATTGAATATTTCAAAATAGTTCTTAGGGCTTCCAATGCTCCCTCACAAAGAAGTGGTAAATATCTGAGGAAATAAGTCTGTCAGTCATTCAAGTCTGGCCATCACTCATGGTTTACTTGTATTAAAATAAATACCATGTGGTAATACACCATAAACATGTATAATTCCTTTGTGCCAATTAAAATATATTAATAGAGATAATCAGATGCTTAATGGGGAAAGAAGGAAGAATTAGCAGTCATTTAAAATCGAGTTTAAGTTTGAGCATTACTTGCATCAGTTAGAGATGCTGACTTTAGGAAAAAGGTAACTTTGTTTCAAAAATCTGAGATAAATTATAGACTTAATTGAAAAGCCAAATAACTGAGAATTGAGGAGGACTGGCTAAGGGTTGTTTCAGGATTCCAAACTCTAGTCAATAGAATCTGAATAGTCCATGTTGGCTTATTGCTTGCCTTCCCACTGTGCACTGTCTACACTATCTCTGGATCAGATGCAGCAACGTAAGAAATGCAAGAAATGAAAAATAGAGACAAAACAATCTGATCCACTATCTTGTTAAGTATCAACAAACATATAATGTTTTCTAGCAGGGAATTTTTTTCTTACTAAAAAAACCATGTATTTTGTTGTATAAAGCACAATTCAAGAACTTAGCATGAGTCAGGAGACACTGGGCTCATCTCCCATTGTGGAAGGAAGAAGGAAATGAGATTCAGTAGACACATCTTGCAAGCCAAGCATCCCCGAAATAAAAATGCATTTAGACCTCTAGGAAAGGAATCGGATGTCCAACTGAGCTTCTTATAAGCGTCTTTAGCTCTTACCACAATTACCACATGACTTGTTTAGACAATGACGTAAATGCTATTAACTACACTGCTTCTTGCTAGATGATGCACCACTAATTCAATCAGACATTAAATTCATGAAAATATGCATCATTTATATATCAAGGAAAAAAATGTTCCAAGAAATCTTGAAAAGAGATGCATTGCGTGTGAATACTACAAGTAGGTATTATAGCTGCAGCGTCCTTTTACTTTATATTGTTGTGTAACATATTACGTGAGGTAACACAGGAAAAGAAAAACAGGTGACTAGGAGAAGTCTCAGACACTCTACCTCTTCTCTGTTGGCTGGCTTTCAAATATAGAGCACACACACACAAAAAAAGAGAGGAGATCAATGTACCCTACAGGTATGCAAATTTGCAAAAACATCTCTAGAATAAGCTAGACACGACTCTTAAAAGAAAGAAATAGAATACATCACAATTGCCTGTTTCAGGACAAGAGACTAGCCATACCTTTGTGTCGGGGTGCTTGACAAAATCCAGGATACAATCTATGTGGTCCATGACTACAGGAAATTTTCATGCTTGGAATTAATCATGCATTCACTCATTAGGGCCAGACACTGAACATATTAAAGCTGGAAAAATACGATCCACGATCCTGATCCTTCATAGAGCTCATAGCATTGTGAGAAGTGACAGATTATCAGAGAGCTATTAAGTAAAAGTGTCATCCTGATACACTCACAGAAAAGAATTTAGGGAGGAGTCATCAGAAAACTGTGATTGATGTAAAAGACAGATACTTGTTCAGGACAGTGCCTTCAAGGTTCTTGCCACGGTTCTGCATTGATACATGTCTTCTTGGTTAGGAGAGAAAGGCAGGCAAAGATGTGTTCATGTACATGAAGATTTTTAACTGCCAGGAAAGGCACTGTGGCTAATGTCTGTAACGACAGTATTCAGGAGGCAAAAGCACGGTACTGTGTGGGATCCTGTCAGCCAAACAGAAAGATCTCATGTTTTGTGAGATTGCTACCTACATGATGCACCTTTCCAAATAGCATTGCTTCTCCATCATGGCACGGTTCAGCAGATGCCGGGACTGTTATCTTTTACTACATAGAGAAGCGTCTGGGGTCCTGTAGCAGCTGAACGGGAGCGTCGTGATTTGAATCCAGTTCTGCTCATCTCCAAGCCCAGTTCTCTGAAGCCCCTCCAAACACACTGCAATGGGTTTCATTCAACACATATGAGAAAATCACCAAGGACAGCTGCTATTGGAACTCAGGACACTGTAGAGTAGAGCCAGAGAAACAGTCTTCACTGGGGAAGAGCACGTTAATTAGGTATTCAATACCAAATGGTCAGCTCTAAAAATATACATACAAGTAACATTATATGGACTGATCAGGTTATATTTATTCCTTTAGGAATATATGTGTGTTCATCATATATATAATCAACAACTACAGTTGAGAGGCCACTATGTAATAGCCCCTGTCTGGAATTCATCTGTTTGAATGCTGGCCCCTCTCTCTACTGGATCTGGGCTAGGAAGTTTCAGTTATGCCAGATTGTCAGCTGACCTCCTAGAGTGTGCTGTCAAGAGTGTGACACCACCAAAAGCTAAGCAACTAGCCACATCCTAGGTACAGGAAGAGGACGTTCCACTGGATCTTGTACCCCACCCATGGTGACCAGTTGTTCTGGTGAATATGTGGGAAACAGACTGGCTGCCAAGATCTAGCTTTTACAAATGTATTGTCACCAGGGGAAACCTGATGTGAGAATAGACATAATATGTTCAGGTAATAGGAAAATGTAAGCCAGCGCTCATGAATTGTTTACTTGCTTATATTCAGCCAGCCAGCCATTGTCTCTGTGCAGTTGTGTGAGTTGATAAATGTCTTTTTAACAACAACCAATGCAACAAAAATGAAAGTCACATCTTCTGCAACTGTCCAACCAAAAGTGTACTAAATTTCTCAGTGGGAATGCAATTCACATGAAGATTAAGGGCTTTTCCTGAGGTCACGAAGGCATTTAATGGATGAGCAGGTGTCTCCTTGAGCTCTACGTATGCTAGCACACCCATCCAGCTTACTTTTCGTTATCAACAGTTATATACCTTCCTTCCTTTCAAACAGAAGTCTAAACACTTTCTGACCTAGAATTACCTAGACTGTGGTCCAGACCTTAACTCACTGTACGCTCATACGCTCCAGACAAAAAGGCCACTGAACGTGGTTTGCCAATGTGCATAGTCACAGTGTCTTTAATTATCTTGTTGACATGGAATAAGGGCTCTGGGAGCAGGAGCTGCACAACCAATTGTCCCCTTCAGTGTGGTGTCTGTGGCACAGCCACAGATAGCTTCTAAATTTAAGCTTGAACTGCCTTTTAATTGGGTGGTTAAGTATTGCCTCCCGCCCACACTTGCTACTAGCTTAGCCTCGGGCTACTAATTACCAGCAAGACAGGTCAGTTGTTGAGTGTGCACCAACTCCATCATTTCTGACATCCCCACACAATGACAGGCCTGCCCTTTCCCTTTGTGCAAATCTGGGTTAGCCAGGGTTTGGCTTCATTTTCATGAATGCAGAATCCTCAGCACTGCCATCGGTGATTTAAATTATTCAGATAGATGTCCTGCAGGTAAAATGTGTCTGTCCACTCAATGCTTATTTATTCAGGTTCCTTCTGCACTCAGCCTTCTCCTAGGCTCTGCATATACGGAGGAGAGTAAATACAGAAGTTCTTGTCCCCGTGGAAGCTACTACTGTCCAGTGGACTAACAGAACATCAAACAAAAACGTGCTCAAAGCCAAAGAAAAAGAATGCTATGAAGAAAAACAGAAGAATCTATTTCAGATGTAGAAGAGAGGACAAGAAAGGTTTCTGTGGAGAGAAAACAGAATAGACCTACAGTTCAGAGGAGGGCATTAGTCAAGCATTGAGAAGACCCTGGATTTGAACCCTAACAAATTAATTAATTAATTGGTTAGTTAGTTAATTAATTAAAAGTGCCCATTTTGATTAGTTGGGACCTAAATTGGGAGATGGTGACTTGTGGCTTGTAGATCACAACAGAAAGTAGGAATATCTACATAACAATAGCAGACAAGTCCACAGCTGGAAGGCTACTGGAGTCAGAGCTGAAAGAAAGAACCTAGGGAATAAGGAGATGAAGATGAGTGGAAGATGAAGAAAAGACCTTATTGGCCATGTTATGAAATTTGGATTTTGTTTGACTTGTGACAGAAGACAGTGACAAACTAATTAATACCTTGATCCACTAATCAACATCTGGTGTCATCATCCTAAAACCCAAGAATATGCCAATATGAGTAAATATCAGACTCTCTGACCTGGAGCTTATACTTTAGGTGGAGATGTTAATACACGTGGGTGTGATCTCTCCTACCTGTGAAAATGCTCTGTTTTTTGTTTTTTGTTTTTTTTTTTTCATGGAGAATCAAAGAAGGGAGCTACCAAACAGCTGCATGGTAGCTTCAAGGAGACATGAAGAAAACATGGAGGTTGTTAGGCATGGCAGTGGAGAACAACTCTCCTGGTTTCTCTTTGGAAAGGCATGTGTGCTTGGGTTTTTATTTGGTTTTTAATATTTTTTCCTTCTTGCTAGAGTGGTAATGGCTTTCCATGGCTCTGTTATTTCATCTCCCTAGTGGTCCAAAGAAATACTATGAGTGGCTAGAGCTGAACTGCAGATGATGGCCCAGAAATGACTGGAGCAGGGCAGTGCCTTGGAGACTCTTTGGACTTTTGCATACTAGACTGCAAATGGGAATAGCCTTGGGCTGAAAGAAAACTAGCTCTTCAGACTCCTAACAACATATACTTTTCCATTCCCAACCTACCTCTTCATGTTTTTTTCTTCATTTTCTTTCCTTCACATTCTACCCATGCACGCACACACACACACACACACACACACACACACACACACACATACACATGGGCACACATACACATTATTTTTCAAAGTAAAACTAATACAGAGTGTATCCCGGAGAGAATTAATTCTGAATCATGGCAGCAAAGCACAGCTTTTCTCTAAGTGTGATCCCAGGCTCATCTGTTTAGGAGTCCTGAGGAATAAATAAAATGCCCACATTTCTTTATAATCCCCCACCCTGAATTTTCAGAGTGATGTCTAAGAATGCTCATTTTAATGCCTCATCCAGAGTTTTGACAGTTGTTCATGTTTTTGTTTTTTGTTGTTTTTACTCAAAAGTATATTGTTCAACTCGGAGTCTGCTCCAGTCTATGAATGGGAGCCAGTACGAACCAAGGGAGATACAAATGGTCTGTAAAGCCCTTTCATTCATGAGACCCATGAGAGGCAGGGTGTTCTTGCGGTGGTGAGGCATCAGAAAGAGACAGACATGGGTCAAATTGCAGCCCGCAGTTATGTAACCCTGACAAACTAACCTCTCTACCTCTTTGTGTCTCTTGTCTTGAGAATGGAGACAATGGTACCTCCTGTTTGTTGTGAGACCAAATGCTTTGAGGATAAAGATGATAGTTATTTTTTTCTTTCTTCTCATTCTATTAGGACCTTGGGGGAGATTAGAGAAGTAGAAGATGGAAAATATTATAGACTGACAGATCGTGTCTTCTTTTCTTTTCAAAAGTGACTTTGTATTTAACATAACTACCACCTGAGTAACAATTCCTTAGCTGGGCTCACATGGAATGCCAGCCGGAGTCCCTTATGTAAGTGAAGACATAGTTATTACCACACAAGTAATACAAGCACAACTCCCACTCTCACCCTCCCAGGCTCACTGTAGGCTGCAGAGTCAGGCTGTCAGAAAACACTTCCTTGATCTGCCTCTAGAGAGCTGTGCAGCCTAAATTTAACTCCTTGCACTGACAGAGAAGGTAAGAAGGAGCAGAGAGAGAGGGCTACACTCTGGAACCCCCTAAGAAACAACGTACAATGTATTTTGCAGTATAAAAATATAAATGATACATATTAAATCTGTGCACATTTAATTATTTGTTTCCCAAATGGCATAAAGGAAGCCTAAGACTTAGGGGAAGCAAAGCACACTCTCCAGGATTGGCTGCCATCACAAGCCACAAGGCAGCTCAGTGCTGTGCCTCATTTTATAATGGCTGGCCTCTTCCTGCAACTAAGCGTCCTCCCCTTGGCATGCCATCCTTCCAGGCTCCTGTACAGACAATGTCAGTCGGGAAGCCAAGGATGTAAAACAAAATATATAGAGACAAAATGAAAAGGAGAGAGATAGAAATGAAGAAGGGGTTCCAAGCAGATCTGCTCCATCCAACCACATCAGGGGAAATCACACACACACACACACACACACACACACACACACACACACACACACAC